>NW_015150459.1:1648304-1681270 GCF_000732505.1 Cyprinodon variegatus | reverse complement strand
GAGCATATTTCCGACAGTGCACTTTTACTTTCGCCCTATGGGGGGAGCCGCGCTGGAAAATCAACAACGGTTGCATAGTATACCTTTAAAAACAATTGGTTGTTCTTATCAACAATCTTCCGATGTCTCATTTATCAGGGCCAGACTAAATTACACATTTAATCTCACATTTAATCTGTGTCATGATTTTATCTAAAAGGTCGGACCCACGTGCAGTGAAACCAAACAGAGAGACACAGATGAAAAGTTTAACAGGTTTTATTGAAATGATCAGCTCGGTGCAGTGTTGCTCTGAACTCTGCTTTGCCGGAACTGGAAGGTGAGAGGAAGGCAGACTATTAGTTGAGGCTCAGTGGGAAATTTTATTCGTTGATTTGAAGAAGAGGATCTGGTTGATGACTCACGTTTCCAGAGAAGTGAAGGATCTTTGACTCCAATCTGTGTGTTGATTCCAGAGTTTTGTCTGATTCGGTGGAGGGCGGAACAGGGTTTACCCAGAACTCGGTGAACAGAGACGCTGATTGCCACTCAGATTTCCTGCTGTACTTGAACGGGTCGTAGTGAAGATGATTCCCTTGCTCAGAGAGTAATTTCAACGTCCTCTCAAGGAGACTGGATCCAAACCTCCTGTTTGAATCCCTGGCTCAGTTTAAGGCTCAGTTGATCCCTCCTGGGAGTGGAGGTCCGAAAAGGTCTGCAGGATCCGAAATCATCAAAAATGGAAAGTTCTTTACTACTGCTTTAAAATGGCTCATCCTTCAATTTCATACAGGTACAGATACCAATAGCAATATGGGGAAAAACTACAGGATTGTGTTATTTTAATAATAATTTGATGCATGAGTATTTGTGGCTAGCTTTAATTAAAACAACGCTAAAATGAAGGTACATATAATAACATAATATAGTAACTCATAATTAATTAAAGTTTTCTGCATAGAACAAAAAAAAAAGAAAAGAAAAACTCATTCATACTTTACTTACAAGAAGTATGGTGTTATGTTGCTTTTGATACATTTTGTATTCCTTAAGCTTTAGTTATTACCAACACTAGCACTTTGGTTTTGGCAGGGGATCTCAGGACGCAAAATTTCTGTAAGCATTAAAAAAATGCAGTATCTCTAGAAAGATTGTTCTTATATGTGTACCATCTATTAGTGATAGATTTTTTTGGATGAATTAATTGTCATTGTAAATATATACAAATAACTTGCAATCAGGGCTGGGCGATTAATCAATTTTATCTATTTATTCAAATTGGCCATTTATATGGCCTCTATTTAAAAAAGATTAAGAATTTATTTCACCAAGTCACTCCTTTGGCTTCCATAGTTAAGAGTTACTGTTCGTCAGCCAGTCTGTCTTTCTTATTGGATATATACTTAAAAACAAATACAATTTATAGTGAAATACCACTATCTGTACAATTCTTGTGTTTTACTGTCATTGTTTTCAATGAAAGGACACAAAAACTTTTTGAAAAAATAAAAAGTATGTTTTACAGCTTGTACTTAGTTGCACTTTGATTCAGGTCAACCGCCAGAGGGTTGGAAAGAAGTAAACACAAGTTTTTTAACAAATAGTTTCTGATCTTTGTAATTGTTTCTAATGAAATAAGAAGTAGAGAAAAAACTGGTAAATCAGATTTGGTATGAAAGGTCAGAGGTTACATTTTTTAAGCCATATTAATAAGCCTTTCCTTTAATGTAAACTACTAGGCCCTTACAGTGAAAAGAAACATAAGCTGTTGAAGCACACAAGTCAAAGCAGGCAAACAGTGGCCAAATCTGAGTGTAAATCTAAGAAGATGCTGAACTACTTCCAAAATTTTAATTTGGAAGGGACATCTGTATAATTTTTTTCCAATTTTGATTACCAGGAATTTACATGTTTATAGACTTCTCTTAGTAATCCAAGCTTTTTGGATTTTTCTGCATTTCTCTATTTAAAAATGTTATTTAAATTGTGTTTTTGTAGTACTCAGATGCATACAAAAATCCTAGCATTTTGACAAATAACAAAATTTTGATTCTCTTACAAGCTATATCTCATTTGAATATTTAGACACTGAGTAAAGTTGGAAAACGTAAACTGTTTCTAAATGCGTTCGAGGTAATTAGACAAATGAGCTAAAGTAGTGATATGTGGCCTATGTGGAACAAACTGCAACTTTAGGCTCATGCAAACCTATTGACCTGTTAAAATATTGACAATATTATAGGAAAAAAAACACTTAAGATGAAGGAATAAGATTAATTCATACCACTTACTAGTGGAATTGGAAAAATTATGTACAGTATTTATGATTCCATTAAAGAAAATCTCAAAAGGCCCAAAACAAAGCTGTTGTCAGTCTTTTTATAGTGAATCCTTCATGTAGAATCCCTTTACTGTTCAATTTGCTGCACCTTCTGTGCAGAGAAAAGGAATTATTAGATTTAATAGTATGTAGGCAAGGAAAAGCAATGAATAAATAAGAGGTTATACAGTGCTGCAATTCAAATCAGACTTGGTTTCAATTTGTTGATGGAATGGTAATAGCAAAGGCAGAGAGTGAAGGCAGAAAATGGTGGGTGATTTCCCCCACTCGCTCATATCAGACCATGCTAATTTGTGTTTTCATGCTCAGAAAATAAAAAGCAAACCTGTGTTCAACATTTTTTTATTCATGAGAACCACACTGATTTCCCTATATCATTATTTAGTTTGGTCTTTTGTAGGAGTTAATACTTGTCCTTGGTTTTAATTCATGTGTTGAAGAATTGCTTTCAATGCATGTTATGGCTCCTGGATTATTTTCATCATTTCTGAGTAACCATGTTGGTCTCTTCAAAGACCAAAAAAAGTATGTGAATAAGAAAGGCAGAGCGTAAATGTCCCTCCTAATGACTCTCAGCAGGACTGCTCCTCATATCTTTTATGAGCCAGGAAGAAAGGCGTGCATCATTATGGGGTGCCCATGTGAAATCCTCTAGCAGCATGATACTCCACAAAAAGAATCCCCTCCTGGCAAATCGGGCGTAATGGGATACATTAGCGTATCGTTAGCCTGTTAGCATGCCTGGAGGTCAGACACGAGCTGCCAACTTCCTTCTGCTGTGGAAAAGAAGAGCTTGCTCTAGATCTGTCTCCTCAGTCATTTCAGAACGGATGAGGAAGGAAGAGACAAAGACATCTCTATACAAGACTCTCTCTCGGTTTCTCTCTCTCTCTCTTTATGTATATATATATATATCTATATATAGATATATAGATATATATCTATATATATCTATATATATATATATATATAGATATATATACACGTGTGTGTGTGTTTCCACCATATGAAAGGTTGATAGCACATAGTTTTCCCATTTTATTCTACATAGATAAATTCTAAAAAGTGGGTCTCATTTGGACAAATTTTTTAATAAGCCCTGTGAGTCTTGGTTAAGACTGTATCCTACTGGAATTCCAGCTATTCCTGCTGCCATTCTTACATGGTTTGTTTATGTGAACTTTCCAAAAACATAACATCAAATCATGTCCCTACTTGAGAAAGAACTTTTATAGCATAATTCTTACACCAGTGGCAGTAGGAATGGCATGTATCGACGTTTAAATCTAGCCGCGGCCGTACTGAGTACCTGCTTTGGTTTCCTGTGCGTCAAAGCTGCTGTCCAAATATTGTGCCTTCAGGTGTGGCAAAGACAAAGGTGATCCAAATAATTATTTTTCCTCCTACAAAAAGAGAATGGACGTCATCAGAGATGGTTGTCAGCGATCAGAAGAGCGGACTTGACCCCAAGGACATGTAACTGTCTGTGCAGTGCACATTTCTTATCAGGTGAGATTAAAAACAAGTCAGGAGAGCTAGCGTAGGCTGTTGTTACCTGGATTTAAAGGTGCAGTAGGAGATCTTTTCTGACGCATTTTTTTACCATGTGGCTTAAAATCTCCCCACATTTGCTTAGCAAGCAGTGAAATAGAAGGTCTGGAAGTGAAACTAAAATAAATGGTCCCCGCTACAGTGAGAAATACTGGACCGGACGAGGCATTGGAACTGAACTATGAATGCCGGGGCTGGACCGGGAACCCCGGCGGCCGGGTACAGAGTGACTGAACCCTACCAGGAGACATTTTGTGGGTAAAATAAAAAAAAAATATTTTTCAACTCAAACCTTTGTCTGATTTTCACACAGTTTTCTCAAATTTACAAAACCACCCACTGTAAAAAAAAATGTGCCACAAGTTCTTAGGCCCGCTTGAAACATTCTTTTTGACAGCAGAAAGTGAAACAAGAGATGCAAAAGGTGGCGTTTGTTACACATAATCTACTCGGGTTTATATTTACACCAGACTGCACTTAACTGTACTGGCGTGCATTTGGAAGCAGTTAAAGACCGCCCTAAAAAGTAGGTCTGTATACCAATAAAAGTGCAGAATTCCGTACCCATGGCTCCAGAATGTTGCATGTTAAAATGAACCTCAGCCCTCTTTTTTTGATTAAACTGTTGCACACCAGAAGTTATGCTTTTAATGCTTATCACTGTTCCTGCCTCTCATCTGGAACTGACTTCTGGGAAAAGGGTAGAGGATAAAGCCACCAGCCAGAGCTGGAGTGAAATATAAGTCTATAAATGATGAGAGCTCCTTGAAGATGCCCAGTGCATCAATCAGCAGAAATTTCTTATATCAAGAGTTGCTAATGGAGAGTACGGCTGCATTTATTGTTTTTTGCTTCCTCATAAACCGATATAAATTGTCTCCTTCATACTTGTGATGTTTTCATTATTAAATTGTCAGAAACTTGGAAACATGACATTAGTTATGTTTACAGGACAACATAGAAGAGGTTGATATAAGGAAGAAATGTCATAACAAGGACAGAAAGGAGTGCTCAGTTCAAGTTGGAAGATGGGAGGATTCTAAACGACACTAATCTGTTGTCCTTTTCATTATAGCTTTCTGGCTTAAGTGTAACCTGAAATATCATCTAGTTCAACTCCCTTTCAAGGTATATGCACTTCACTCTATACATCTATTGACAAGAGAATAACGAATAACCAATAATGAAGCAAATGATCTGTAAGAGCCCATCAAACAATCATGCAGCATTAAAGAAGAAATGCTTCGATTTCCATTAAAATCATAAGTGACACTTCACGGCATCACCATGCAATCTTGTCTGGAGCTAAAAGGTGAGAGATGAGGGAATTCTTGGCCAAACATGAGCGGGAGCTAGTCAGCAAATAATGGGCAAGTTATCTGTGAGAGATGACTTTCAATTAAAGACACTTAAGGCACTAATGATCAGCAAAGGGTTACTAATGAGGATATGTGAAGGTGGGAACACATCTCTGGAAGTCAAGTGCAGCGTTAGAATTCCAGCAGTATGCTAAAAGCCATCAAGACACACAGGCCCACTCATCACACTATCAAGGTCATTAGATGCTACAATCAACTTGGTATTGTTTTTTGCAGGAAACAAAGTTGCCACATTTTAAAGTGGCAGTAGGAAACCATGTACTGTGTTACAGCAGGTGATTACACTAATTAGTTCCCTCTGTCAGCTAGAAGGCATGCTAATCAGGGAAATTGTTTTGTGTGGTGTTTGGCTGGAATTAAAACTTGCAAACTCGTGGCCTCTATCTGTCATATGGTTGCTTATTCCCTCATTATATGAGAGATTTTAAAGCAGTAAACTCAGCATGTTTCTTTTTAACTGCAAATAAAGGTTAAGATTATTGTTAACATGTGTCATATATAGACCTAGTATAAAAAAATATCCCTGTATAAGCTATAAAAGCTTAAAGCTAATGATGAGAAAATGGGCAAAATGTTTTTAATTTCATTGATGCCTTAAAGCTATATGTGACTCATCTTTGATTTTTTTTTCTCTAATGGCAAAAAAAAAACAGTTGTGTATCTTGTGCTTTCGGCTTTAAAATAATAATTGTTACTCCAGAATCATATACATTTACTCATTTCACAAGAAATTACTACTAAAATGTCTCTAGAATGTCTATATGTCTATAGATGTCTATATATATATATATATATATATATATATATATATATATATATATATATATATATATATATGTGTTGCTATTAATACCTGTCTGTCTAAACTAGGGGTAAGTATTGGCATGGGTGTCCTGATACGATACGTGTCACGATATGAAATATTTGCACAATATTGCAATATCACAATATATTGCAATATTTTTTGAAGCTATCAAAATCAAATGTATAGATAAAAAAGCAAGTGCTCTAAATTTTCATCAGAAGATATTGATAATTTAATAACTTTTATCTGCCTGATGGGCGGAGCAGAGGTAGCCCATTTTCCCTAATTGTTTTAAGAATTTATTTTTTTTAATCAATACTAGGAACTGAAAAATCTCTATATTATTGGGCAGCTGAAAATCATATGTTGCAAATAACATTTTCCCACAACCCTTCTCTAGACACCAGTTTCAGTCCTAATCTTTTTCTTTTCCTGGTAACCATTAAAACTTTTGTAGCAACAACCATATGAGTCATTATGATAACACTATTCCTGAAAATGACCTTAAATTGGTTTGATCCTGGTTTTACCTCCTTGGTCTTGGGTGAGGGGGTCTTCCTTACGTACACTACCTCTGCCCTCCAGTTACACCATTATCAAACCTGTATGAGGAACTTAATTGTGCAAAGGTCTATACTTATGAGGCATACTTTCCTTCTCATTGTACTCATAACTATTTTTTTGGTGTAAATCTTTACACTAATATTATTATATAAGTTCTTTCAATACTCTGCAGACCATTTGATACAACACTAATTATTTAATTGTATTTTGCATAAATTACTTATCTTTTTAAACAGCTATTACAATATATTTTTTAATAGATATAAGGTGGTGAGAGATGAATTATGATTTGAAGGCAATACTTACTGTTTATGAAGATAGTGCTGTTTGTTTCTCTGAAGTCCCACACTTTGACCACATCGCTTTGTACCTTGAAATTACCTGGGGAAACGCATGCACCAGCAGTTGAGTAAGAAAGCTGTATTGCTCCCACTTAGCATCCTTTTCAAGGGAGACCTTGGCCAGGTCTGTCTTGAAAATGAGATTTCAGTCTCAATGAGATCTACCTGGATAAATAAAAGATGCATAAATTCAAACCTTTGCAATAGCATGTACCTCTCTATTTTACATGCTGGACAAGAAGCTGACATTTGCCAGTTCAGTTCATACTCTATTTCTTAAACTACTTAGTCCAGTTCAGGGTTACCAGGGGGACTGCATATTATACCTGTTCAGGTTTTAAGGTTATCCCAGAACGGACATTAAGACAAGCATCCATTTGTTTGGAATTTTACTGAAGTCTTTTAAAATCAGCATCATAATTAATTCTCAAGCTGCTGAATTATTTTAAAATGCAGAGCTTTATTCAAATCTAATTCACATGATTAAATAAGCTGTAAAGGATGGAGTTTTCAATGTAGAAAAGGGAAACATTGTCTGGGCTGGAAAAGGCATGATACCAATGAAACTGAAAACCTTCACGCTCTTCAGGGTGTTTTATTATCTCCTTAGCAACCTGCTCAGAGTTGACCCCCATTACCACCATGTCACACAGGTCAGGCATGTATTGCATCAAATAAAATGTATTTCCTGACAATCTCATGCACAAGGCCACTGAAGAAACCAGAAATATTGAACAGGATGCTTCAGGACAATGAAGATTGTTGAAATCATTCTATGAGCTGAGTTTTTCTCCCAAGATGACTAGGAGACTGAAAGGACTGGTTTTGCTATTCTGGGTCTCAAAAACATTCTTTCAACTAGATAAATTTACTTACTTTTTATATTACTGAATAATTTTTATGCACCGCTGCCTTAACATTTAAATATATAACCAATGACTCAATTATATACAGTAAGGCCCTCTCACAGTCATCTCGTAGGTGTTTCTGACGGGCTAAGGAACTGACAGCTTAAAGGTATAGAGGAAGATATTCTTTTTCCGGGTGGATCATTTAAATAAGTGGTCCTCCTAATTGTCAATCATTCTGGTGATATGTTTACATGAGGCCGTCCTACATGCTCGTCCCTCGTCTTTTTCTGCTCATGCGCACTTTCAGGTGTATATGTTTGGTGAGCTAAGGTTTCAGCAGCAATTGAAGCTGGCCTTTTTCACCACAGTGGAAAAATTGCAAAAAATGTTTTGGAAAGTAAGCTTCTATGAGTGATGCAAACAGCAACTTTTTAACGTAGCATGCACGAGGAGGAACGGGCTCCCACATGCTCATGCAAACATTTAATAGGCTCCCTCTCGGGAGCAGGTACAGGGTTTTGCATGTGCATTATTTTTTTTAAAGTGGAGAGGGCAGGTCTTTAAATAAATTAGGGAAAATGCTCCCCTATACCTTAAAGCAGGTGATAGTTAATCCACCTACATTTGAATAAACTATCACATACATTATACGTAAGCAGCTTATTTTAGGGCAAAGTAATTAATAAAAAACAAACTAGAAGAAAATGGCAGATGATTTATAATAATATTTTATCAGGAAAAAATGTTAGTTTTGGTTCATATAGGTAACAAAATTAGCATTACCTATATATTTAACATTGTCTTTAGATTAATCACATTGTCTGAAATAAATATGTATACTAACTTTAAAGAGTGGTTCAGGAACCAGAATAAAGATAACAAAACCCTCAATGTTACTCACCATTTAGGAAACAGCTGTCTTTATCTTTAGGTCCATTGGAAGATAATTATGTCCTAGTATCTTCTACTTGAATTGATTAACATCTAACACAAACTGCACTGACCAAACAGCAGACTATAGGTTCAAACAATATCAGTGCTGGTTGTCTGACTCAAACTGTTTTAATCAGAAAAAAATCATATTCACACAACTGCTCCAAAACTTAAAAAGTGTAACCTATCTTATTCCAAAAATAAATGTTACTCAGGCTGTTATCTAACAATTAGGTGTTAAAAAACAAACAATCTCAAAAGCCTGATTCTTCTGCATCAAATCTGTTCTCTGCTCAGAACCTACTCAAGTAAAAAATATGATCATTTTATCCAACCTTGGATGAAAAGTTACTGTGTAAAAAAACCTGTGATGAAAACTATTTAAGGTACAGAAATGTTCATGACTGTAATATCATAGGGCACTGGTGTCAGATGTCTTTATCAATACTCTGGTTGCCTGCTGTAATTTCATGTAAGCATCACCTATATTGTAGCTGAACTTAACTATCCAGCAGTGCATGTATAAATCTTATGGGTAAAAAAAAAAATAAAAAAATTAACATTTAATTTTTTTCACACCTTTGTCTATCTGCATTCTTCCTTTTGCATTTAACTTTGCCACTGCCTATTTCTTATTGCATTATATTATAAGATAAGTACGTGGAGAATAGGGGAAAAGATGCAATGAAAATTTGATAGCAAAATCTTACAAAGAACTACACAAGCCTGCATTCAAAGGTGGCATATTACTGTAGAATAATGTGAATGGGATCAAAATGAAACTAAAGACATGTTACTTGTTTTTTTGCACTTGGTTAATGAAGCTGATTGTGATTTTGTAGTCATTTGTCATGACCGGAGGGTAGGGGAAGTAAAAACCATGCCAAGTTTTTGGCATTCTCTCTGGCAGTTCATATGTGAAACCACAACTGCAATGGGGGAAGTTCCTCAGAAAGAGAGAGAGTGTTATTTTATGGATGCTAGAAGCAGTAATTTCTCAACTATGAATATCATTTTAATAGAGGTTTTTTCTCACTCTGTTTCCTCTGGCAAAGTCAAAGCGTGTCTGAATAAGTCTGTGTCATTTGGTCATATGGGTGTGCTGGAATAGAAGGCAAGCTTTCAGATATCTTGCAGGTTATTTTTTCAGTCACTCAACTGTGTTAAGGAAGTGTAGAAAGCATATACGCTACGTCAGTTGTTATGTTTCTGTCCATTAAAATTATGATGAGAAAGGGAGTTCATAGATTGCAAAACATGTGCAAAAAGGAAGTCGTGCTTAAATAATTGTCTTAATGCTAAAAATACTTGAATCTAACTTAGCTGGCTTTACATCAGTGTTAATGAAACATATATTACAAAACTCATGCAGGTATAAAAAAACACATATATCATCAAATAACAAATTTAGGTCATACAGTAGTTAAACACTTGAAAATGCACATCTTACTAATTTCAATTGTTGAAGATCAAGTGAGAATGTTTCTTTTAAAAAGGTAGGATTTTTTGAGATGTAAAGAAATGAAAGAAAGTAACTTAAATTACAAAAACCCCCACTAAATAATAAGGTCATTTACATAGCTAATAAACAAGTTTGTTAAGCACGGGTTGATATTTTACAAGGAATTACTGCTAAAATGTTAATTTTTATCTATTTTAGTTAATAGTACACAAATGAACATTTCTGTAAATGTCATAGTATTGCATACAAAGCTAATTTTCAACTACTGTCCTACGACCTTGTGTATAAAGCCACTAAAAACTTCATTCTTCTACTAAAATATAAAAGCAAACAACACACATAAAAAGTTAAAACATTTTGTGAAATATCAAGGTCTTACATATAAAGAACAAGCACATTTAAAGAATTTATAGAATTAAAGATTGAGAAAAGAAATCTCAAAATGGAATCTTGGGGGACTCCCACAATGCATTGCAAATAAGCCCTGTAGAGTACAACACACCATTGTTATTCATGATTAATATTTACAGTTAATATAAGCTCAAAATCATGTGTTTATTGGTAAATTTTGATATTGAATGAGTCCACTAAAAAATACTAAAACACAATGTTAGATAAATAAATTAGGCTGGAGATGGGCACCAGCACCCCTCGCGACCCCACTTGGGACAAGCGTGTAAAGAAAATGGATGGATGGATGGATAAATAAATTAGAGAGAACGCTGTAGATTAACCAAGCTTTATTTGTTTTGTTTTCTTTCAGGTCATTGTAGAGTAGGTAGCTAAAATCTCTTCATGGATGTTTTTTATTTTCCTAAAAAACAATATTGTTAATTGATTCTCGATAGAATTTGTCTTTTGTTTGTTTCTTTAAAGGAACAACAGCCCAGAGTTATTTTGAAATTCCTACAATCACAATCGAAATCCTGATGGACTACATTTTTGAAAGCAAATGCATTTAAACGTTAAAATTGTGGCTGCTCTCTCTGGTTAAAACAAAATATGATTTGTTTAAACTGAAAGAACAGAATATTAAAAAAGGAAATCTGCAGTCTCTTGCTATGTCTATTGGGCGATAAGCTGCGTGCTTAAAGTGAGCACATACAGATAGACTATTTATGTTTGAAAATATTGAGATTGTTTCTGGTCCCCTACATTATTACTTCCTGAGATTCAGTCTGACTGAAATGTAAGACTTTGCTTTTTTTGTTTTTTTTATTTTTATTTTTTTTTGTGGAAGCCCTTATCCCCACATTTTTTGTGGATTATATTATTGAAAACAACATTTAAAGTCTGCCTTTAGAGGACAGAGCATGGATGAATGAATGAATTTACAGCTTATTTAATCATGTGATAGAGGTTTTCAGTTACAGGATGTTGTTAGAAACCATTCCACAGGTAAGAAGAAGCACTTTTATCAGGAGGTTCTTCACTCGCTGTTGCTCTGAGGCTGTCAAGCTGTAACGGAGATGGACAATGCTGGCAACGAGCAGCTTTTTCAGTTGTGTGTTTTATGTGCAACTCACTTATATAGTGTTGCTTTATATTACACTCCTCAGTTACAAAAATTCCCTGAGAATAATCCAGGTAAAACTGTTCTGCAGTCTTGCTGTTGCTGCATTTAGTTTTCTTTAAAATAATTGTTACTATATTTCATTAATTAATGGTAATTATATCCATTCACCGGCTCTGATTAATTTTCCGACCATCATGCGAAGGTTGGCCGTGAAATGGGTAGCTCCTTTGCATTTTGAATGACAGCTGGTGCAGCTCTGCAACAATGAGTGCTGCTCTCCTTTCTTTATACAGTATATAAGAGGAGTGCTTTCTCTATACTTTTATTTGCTTATGTTACATATTTGAATTGCAAAAATATCTTTCAAAAAATACACTTCTGACAGTAATGCACACACAAACAAAACTAACCCCCAAATGGAAACTACTGCCTCGGATCTTATCTTTTGTCTAAAAATATGTTGCAATATTTTATTTCCAGTATGCCAAGTAATGCAATTCAAAGTTGAGTGTATTGCATACCATTGAATACCAATCCAGTTAAAGCACTGTAAAATGAGACTTATACCTACAACTTCTTTCTCAGTTTGCTCACACTGCTCAGGTTCATGTTCCTCCTGATTATTGTAATGATGGAGCACTGCACCTTTCATTTCAGTGACACAGCTTTTGTGATCAAGCAAAATTGTTACGTTGAAAAGAAAACATCACAAAAAGAGGCACACATTAGGGTTTATTGATTTTTTTTTTTTCTTCAACAGAACACATGGGTGTAATGTGCAGATAGAACTTTCTTCCATCCCATCCTACGAGCGTATGAAGGGGTTTGCCCCATCCAAATACGGAGTTGTTGCTAGATGAGATTTTACATTATAAACATATAACACCATATAACACCAAATAAATAGTTTTAACACCCCAAAAAATGATATTTGGAACACAGAGTAATTACTTTAAAACTTCAACTTGCACATTTTGCAATAAAACTAAAATAACTCTTGTTCCAGAATTGATGCTTTTCTAAATCTACTTTGCTCATGGTACGTCACACATTGTATTGCTGTGTTTTAAAATTTCTTTAGACAAAATATTGCTGTGAGTTTATTCAGAGTGTAGTCAGTTGCATTGGAGCTTAGCTTTGCAGCAAGCTATACAAAGTTAGTAAAATAAACAGCTTTTTTTACCACTCATTTGGCTTTCAACGTGAATCTACTGTAGGAAAACTTTGGATGCTGTTACAGTACCTCGGAGAGTGCCAGAATTCAACTCTTTTCAAATTCAAAAATTTCTTACCTAGATAACAAACAATTGGAAAGCATGGACTTGACGACCTCAGGAGACCTCAGGTAAACCTTGGTATGGTTTTGTTGTTCCCATTTATCAATTCTTTATCCACCTTTATCTAGGTGCGTATTAGGTCATCAGCAGGCATTTTTCCATCCCTTACTTTCTTTAAGACACCTGTTTGGTTTTCTACCTGCTAAATATCCATTTCCATTCACAACATATACATATATTTCCAAGTGCAAAATACTTGGTTACATTGTTTTTTCTCTTTTTTGTATAATATTGTGTGATGACATCCAACTATATGATAGTGACTTTAAATGACTAATTAGCCTCCTGTGGTAAAAAAACAAAAACAAAACAAAAAGGTTTATATCAAACTGAGTTCTAACCTGGGGAGCTGCTAAATGAAGCTCTCAAGAGATAATCCTGCTGCACCGTCCCACACCTGGCTGGGACAGGCCTTCATACCATTCCCTTTCCTCATCCTCCTCCCACTGGCAGCAGGGCAGGCTGTAATTAATTTCCATATTTTAGCTAGAAGGCAAAATGCTAGCGTTCTGGGACCGAGATGCGTGCCACCAGTCTAGGTTCTGGATACAGGGGATTGGGATAATTAGCCCTCGGAAGATTGGGCAGACAGATGGAGGGAGTAGATGATGGCATCTCATGGCCTGGGAGCCTGATCTCTCCCGTTACTTTCAGTAGCTGTAAACAATTACATATTTCTAGAGTGAAAAAATACAACACTAACAGCTGAATACTTTTGCCTCAGGATAATCTGTTCTTCTTTTGCTAAAACATTTTTAAAAGAATTTTGGCCTGTGTTTCCATGGAATAAAAACCTGCAGAGCTCGGTCGAATCTGAAACTGTTACTGTATACGAACACAAATATTTCCTGAAATGAATTGCTATTTATATGTGTTGACTGTGCAGGCTGTTTTGACTCAAGCTATGGGCTCTGTCTCCCTCAGCCTGCAGGAACCCTCAATCACTTAATGAAAAAGAAAGTGGACTTGTTGCAAGTCACTGATGCAGAAAACGGATTAACTTGACTGAGCCACACTCGTCCAATATGATGTACAACAAAAGCATGACCTCATGTGGGCATAAGGAGAGAAAGACCAAGCATGCTGAAGAATATATATAGTGTAGAATGCTCAGGAGAGTCTAAAATAAACTGGCTAATTTAAAGATGTATTTTTATAAAGTTAAATTTAGTTTAGGAATTTTCTCCAAAATTTAAACCTGTATATTGTGTATGGTTACTGTGTACAGAATATGTTTCATTATCATTAAAATCCTGACCTGCTGATTACAATTTTGGCATATATTCTTGGTTAAAAATTACTTACATCTTGCTGCACCTACCAGGTAGGTCTAATCCAGCTTTTATTGCTAACTGTAGTGTGTGCTCTAGTCCAGCGGTCCCCAACCACCGGGCCCCGTACCGGTACCGGTTAGTCGGTCAATTGGTACCGGGTCGCACACAAAAAAAAATAAATATATATATATATATAATTTATCGACGATCAGAGTGTGAGTGGTGTTTTATTTTGAAGAATATAAAAAATTGGGGTATTCTCTCCCAATTACATCAGTCGGTGCATCTGTGCCTCTTGACACAGGTTAATAGGTTAAGACGCATCCTATCTATAACATCCTATCTTTGTGAAGTGGGATTTGTCTCCGATTACGGCTAGATGGGACTGGCTTGTTTCGAGGAAACAAGCTCAGGGCTCCCACTAATTCAACATAAAGGTGAGTTTTATTTTTATGCTGTTTGCATTTGATTTTATGCCAGTTGTATCATTTTATTTGATCCCCACACTTTAAAGGCCGGTCCGTGAAAATATTGTGTGAGACATACTGTAACCGGTCCGTGGTTGGGGATCGCTGCTCTAGTCAATAGAACAAGCTAATAAGAGACCAGTTTTTCATGCTGCACACACATCACCAATGCGACCCACACCTGCCAAAGGGGGGGTAGCTTTCGAGTTGTCCAGATGTGAGTCAACCTACTTATTAACCCTAAGTTTAAACTGCATTTAGCTCTGCTGCCTTCTTTCTTCTGTTTCTCCTGATCTTCAGTAGACATCTCTTCATCAACCTTATTGTTGCGCATTGTAAAATATGTGTTAGAATAGCTTAATGGAAGCAGAATTTGAATAAACTTACCAAATTTCACAAATAAATTGTTATGCTTGTTTGAGGTTGCGCCAAGGACATTTTGGGGGGGTCTTTCAGTGGCTGAAAGTTGGAGGGGATTTTACTGGGAGTTGTAGGGAAGTTAGCTGCCATTCGGCTGCCATTTGACTGCGAAGTACCATTTTGAATGGCTGCTACTGTACAATCTTACTTCTCTCTTCATGTCTCACGGTAGCATTAATCACTAATACTTGATGACACAACAAAGAAATAGCAACACATTTATTATAACATCGGCCCATCACCGATCTGTGTTCTGCTCTAGCTTGCTAACGCTACTTCATAATTAATTCACCCAAGCGTAATTTTAACCTTTAACGGCATTACAGTTAATATTGCCTCACAAATTTTGCTCCAATGAATGGAAATATATCTGATGTGTATTTTCCTGGATGACGGAGCTTTCTTAAGATGCTGTTGTTTAACAGTTTTCTAAAGAGGATGTTTACTGTTATTTCTCACTCATGATGAGAATAAAAAAGAGTGCAAACAGTGCAACCAATACTGCCATTTCAATGTTCGACAATAAAATGACAATCCTTTGTTTCTCTAATGCCATTCAACTTTAAATCTTGGCTGTAAAGATTTTTTCTTTACAGTGTTATGTTTCCATAAATTGAAATTATTTAATGGCACTGGAACAGTAAGTAAGATGTTAACAGTGTGAGCTAACATGAGACAGTGGGCGACAGTGGCGTCGGATGTAGGAGTTTGCCCTGAAATCCAAGGGTTGACGGTTCAAGCCCCGACTCCGACTTTCAGTGTCGTTGTGTACTTGGGCAAGACACTTCACCTGCATTGTCTAGTGATGGTGGTCAGAGGGCCCGGTGGCGCCAGTGTACGGCAGCCCCGCTTCTGTCAGTGAGCCCTAGGGCAGCTGTGGCTACAATGTAGCTTGCCACCATCAGTGTGTGAGTGTGTGAGTGTGTGCGTGAATGGGTGAATGAATGTAGTGTAAAGTGCTTTGGTCAAGTCTCCTAACTTGAATAAAGGCGCTATATAAGTACATGCCATTTACCATTTACCATTAAGCTGGTTGAGCAAATACTACTGATTCTGTATCTTAAAAAGTGATACTGTATATGGGTATCTTTCACTGGCAGATGGATGCTACTGTTTAATATCTTTTCTGATTGGGTTTGTAGTCAAAACATAAAACACAAATGAGGTGAAAGGTCCAGGTGGAAATGCAAACTAGTTTACAGAAAATTCAGCGAAGAATTAAGATATGTAAAGATATGATTTTTTGTTATATACCGTATATATATATATATATATATATATATATATATATATATATATATATATATATATATATATATATATTGTTCCTGGAATAGAATTTCCCATTTTGCTTTTATTTGCTGCAAAAAAAATCAGCTACTAAAAAATCAAGTGGTATGCTGGTTAAAGGTTTTAAGTGTTAATTGTACCAGTGGAAGTTCTTTCTGAAAATTGTTTAAATTAAGTAAATTATAATTATACAGTTATTTCATACTCATACTTGTTTGAAGAGACTATAACTGAGTGCATGCCACTGGAGTGTAAGGGTTTAAAATGTAATGAAGTTAATAGTGTGAAATTAATAAGATAATTAAGCCTTTAAAGCTATTTTATTATCATTGTCACACACAGGTCCCAATAATATATGGCTCCTATTTTATCTGTCCATTGCCCAATCTGACTCTTAATTATACTATATAGGTGTAGAAATCTGACTCCAAAATCTGCTGATAATTATGTCCTGACGGCACATAAATGCACTGTAAGGTTTAGGGGGAGACACTATATATCTGCCGTGTCCCTTAGCATATTGTAACAGCATCACTAGGTACACTAATATTACATGCCTCCCAACATGTGTGCAGCCTAACGATTCCCATCGTTGGCTGACAGTTTTGGCCACATCTTCCTTCCCTGAGTGGGTTTCTGTACTTCTTGCTTCCTCGCCCTGTGAAAAGCATAGGAAAAAAAAAGTGACAGTTAACTCCAGAGACTCCTGCGCAGTGGTGCAACATGTCTGAGGCTGCTATCTGACAGACAGCAGTAGGGGGCCTGTAAATTGTGAAAAAGGCTGAGGTAATGTGGGGGGCCTCACAGTAGAGGAGAGGAAGTAGAAGTATGTTGAAGGCTGTTGACAGGTAGACAGCAGGAGTGTGTAAAAAGGATACGCTCCTACCTGCACAAAGGGGCTACATCAATCTTTGTGTCTTTGATATCATCCTTTTTTTAAGAAAAAGGTAAGCTGTTTATGTGAATTTCAGGAGTATGGACTGATTTGTTAGCTCTATTTCCACCTATTTTTAAAAGGCCATAAAACCACGTCCAGCCATTCTACTGATGTGCTTTGTAGATTTTCAACTGCTCTTTTAAAATGTCAAAGAAATGGCTTTGTGTTGAGCAGTAATCACTGTTTCAACTGCCCTGGAAAGTGTGGTGAATGGAAAACTGCCTTTGAGGTCGACCAATTGAAGTGCTTCTGTTTCAGTTTTGTGTAATTAGACGTCCCTCTGAAGTTAACAGGACTGGATAAATTAATTCATGCCCAATACCCATTTTTAATTCCATTTAGTGCTAGTTTCTGAAGACGGTGTGCAAAATGAATTTATAAAGGTTGGTGTGAACTTTGCAATGGTATTCTTTTTACTTTTCTTTAAAAGATGTTAACTCTATGAAATGTTATTTTATGTAATCAATGACCACATCATAGACACAACTGTTTAGCTGCTTGTTATCACAAAAAACAGATGATGGCCAAACACATGCGAGCAACTGCGTGTACTTAACAGATCTTTATATGATAAGGATGATTACAATGTTACATTTGCAGTAGTTAACTGCATTTCAGTTGTCTCTAGAGTCAGCAGATCCCAAACAAATCAAACACCTTTGATATGTGTCAGAACAGGCATAAGAAATTCATCATGGATTTAAATCTGAAAAACCTGCTCCAACTGTTTCATGTTTTTTGTCAGTAAAGAACATAAGTGTGCAGGAATGTTTCCAAGACTTTGTTGAACTAATCCACTAAAATTAAAACATCTCTGTAGAGAACTTGAATCCAACATGGTATTTTCATAGAGAATCCAAATACTTGGCTGCTACTGTAAGTGTAGTTAAACCAATACACTGATATGACAATATCACGCTATTGCAATGTCACTATATACTGCATTTTTTCCCAGCTATCAAAATTAAATGTATAAATAAGAAAGCAGGTGCTGTGTATGCTCATCAGAAGATATTGATCATTTAGTTATTTTGTTATCCATGTCGTTTAAGGTTTGAGTTAGCCCACTTCTTCCACTGTGACTGCCTCAACTACAGATATGGCGCTGTGCTGCACAGTAAAAGGGCTCCACAGCTCTATCTGCCACAGTAGTAGTAGCCCATTTTCCCTTACTGTTTTAAGCATTTTTTTTGTTTATTTTTTTTAAATCGATATCAGGAACTGACAAAATCAATATTATATTGGGAATCTAAAAAACACAATATGTCACCAAATCAATTTTTTCCCACACCCCAATGGAGAATATATTAAAGTCTATAATTATTATTGTCACTTTGTTATTATTTTTCCCGCTAACAGGGATATATGCATTTTATGCAACAGCAGCAAGGCAGAGCAAAGACTGCAAGAGACAAAACTCATAAACCATATGTAAGAGCTCTCCATAGTTTCCTCCTAATTTGGCCACAAAAAAATAAGCAATTAAAATTTTTATCAAGATAACTGCAACAAAAATATTTCCCTGATGACAGCTCAAAACTACTTAATTATTTACACAAATACAAATATGGTAAAGAGAATTGGAAATAGTCAGACAATAGTCCTTAGTGACTATAGAGGTGTTGTCCAGACATCCCTCATTATAAAGGTAAGACTTCTGTTAGTCCACATGCGCAAGCAAGCAGCTATTGGGGCCCCCTGCAGATCGCTTATTACCATGGAGTAATAAGTGATGGAGATCGGCAAGAAGCAGTAAAACTTTGAAAGCTATGGACATCATGAGAGAATAAGTGAAGGTGATAGAGAAGTATAAATACCTCTTTGCTCACCTGAACAGCAAGCTTGGCTGGAGACGCAACATTGAAGGCGTCTACAGGAAGGAACAAAACAGACTGTAATTCCAAAGAAAGTGTAGGTCCTTTGTTGTTTGCAGGAATATGTTGCATATCTTCTTAAAGTCTGTTGAGGAAAGTATGAGCTGTTCTGCCTTTGTCTGCTGGGTAACAGAGTCAATGACTTATAGAAGCTCAACAATCTGATAAAGATGGTCGGTTCTGTTTTAGGAACTCATCTAGAACCCATGGAGATAATTTTAAAAGAATTACTTCATAAAATGAAGAACATTTTTCACAGCAGTATGGTAATCATCCTTTTTAGAAGACTGTTAAACAAAAAAAGACTGTATAACATTAAAGCTTTTCTGGATTTGGTGTAAGACAGACTGCTACAGAATAACCTTTTCCCTATGTTATTACTGAAAAAAAAAAAACTACAAAATACAACATTTAATTTTCTTTTCTGATCAATAAAGTATTTTTAAATGAGTCTAAATGAAAATTTTAAAGAAAAGAAAAACAATCCTATTCAGCATTGACTATTTCCATGAAAAAAATCAGGTGTTTGCAATTCTTTTTAATGAAACCTAGGCGGAAGTTCAACAGAAGAAACTGAATTACTTACCCTCTTCCACATCCAACAAGCCAATCAGCTTTGAACCACAACTCAACGAAGCCCAATCTTCATCCCGAGTTCATCTTAAAAGGTCTCCAAATCCACAACTCAGTCTCCTACCCAGTCTAAACGCAGGCAGTGGTTGTGCTGTGTCTGATTTGATTCAGATAACCCTGATTTAACCCATCCCCTTCTCGTCAATCATAGCTAAAATTTCATCTTTTCGATAGGGATTCTTCTACTTAAGGCCAATTTATGCTTCTGACGCATAGCCTTTGCAACTGTCAAATCTGTCTTGCACCTCAAAAAAATCCTGACTACGTGTCGGACGGTCGCAAACCCGTGCAGACCTCAAGCGGAAGTGCGCAGACAAAAAGCAGCTGTAATTGGTCCTTGGTATGCCTTTCCAGCTGTCTGTGTTGTTGTCCTTTCCGATTTGGTGCCGTGGCAAGCCATTTATTTTTTATTTTATTTTACAATGGACAGCTACGATGAAAGGTTAATTGAGGAGGTGTGCTCCATTAACATAACCTGTTCTTCTTTGAGGTCTAGCAAATTTAGATCCACCTCCATGACTGTGATGACTTGCAGACATGCAATTGTTGTTTTGGAAGATAGACACTCCTGCCAGTGCTGCCCAAGTTCTCGCGAATTCTCGAACAGGCTCCCCCTTTTGCTTTGGCGGGAAACTGCTGCGTGTCCCTAGAAATTCCAGACCAACGGTGCAAAAGCATACCAGCAAAACTGGTTCCCGACTAGACCCACGTGACATTTGATCTGTGCGGTTGCAGTACTATACACTGCCCTTTAGTCCCCATCAGAGTGTACTGTAATTCCTCCCAGAGTTTTACTGCATTCCCTGTCTCATCTCAACCGGTCCTGCAGAACCGCCTTGTTGAGCCTGATTCTGCCTGAAGAGTTTTACCTCCTCACTTTCTGATTCATGCTCGCTCATCAAGGAGAGGTTCATGCAGCCTGTGTTCATCCAAGCTGGTCTTCCATCTTTCCGGGTTCCTGAGTGAAGCACTATTGTCAGCTCTCACAGTCTACTTAATCTCACCAATACAGCTCAAGCACAGCTCAAGCACATTCTATCTATGGACTTAACCTACTTCATCTATCTCTACCACCAGTTTATGGTGGTAGAGCATCCCTGTTCTTATACTCCTGCTAATGCATATCAAAGCAAAATTCAGCAGTAATGTTTCCTGCCGAGGTCTGGGCGCCAAAGACTAAAGTATTTGTATCAATAAATTTCTTCTACAGTAATAGTCTTTTTTCTTTCCTTGTGAGTTTTTTAGATTGAAATGTAAAGACAAAACTGACCATTAACTCGAAATAAAGTTAAATGCTGACTTACTGTATCGTAGTTTGTTTTGTTTTAATAATCTCAAAGACAAATAACATCTTTTGTTTGTGTCAATTTTTTTGTATAGATGCTCAACAGATTTAGAGACTAAATGTGGGTCCCCTGAAGGAAATAAGTGAAAAGCTGAGCGAGCTTACTTGCTTTACATCTCCTAAGGTATTAGAGAAAAGAAAACAAGAATACCCTTTACTGATGTCAAACAAGGTTACACAAAAAGCTAAGGCTACTGTAGATTATCAAGACAAGTGGCACAAACATGGTAAATTATTATCTTGAGTCTTGTTCCAATTACAAATAACTTTCAGGGACTTGCAGAAACATCCAGAGCACATAAATTGTTTTGTAAGCCTTAGCATTAATGTTGCTTTTTACCAACTATTGAGAAATGCATACCTACTGTTTTTTATGTTTCTAACAACAGCAGCTGGTAAAACCAAATGCCCTGTAGAATCACTCTGCTGACTATTGCTCAAAAGAAGAAAAATTATGTCTAGATTAGTTGGTAAGCAATCATTTAATTTTACCTGTCACAATACATAAGGATTAATTTGCAGGCAAATATTACAAAATGAATCATTGAGCACCTCATCTCATAGGCCAAATTAATCTTGAGGATTGATGGTGTGCATGTAACCTGTGATCGGAAGAGCATATTTCATGTGCCATTGGTTTGTACACTTTGTATGCACAGGAACATTAACAGATGATGAGATGATTCTGACTTGATATCCCTATTTGGAATCCAGATTGTTTTAAGAAAAAGAAGATATTGGTTTGGAATCTGAACGGATTGTGATTGCTTAGTAAAGCAGCTTTTAAATTAAGTCTATTAACGGATTATGACACTTACTAAAACATTGTGGATCACATGTAATGGCTTATGGCGTGTCCCTTCCTGATTCCAACAGACCCACAAAATGATTTATTGATGTGTCCTTTGAAAGCTGAGTGAGGCATGCCATTTGGGTTTTTGTACTAGGCACTGGTTCTGCTGTTCTCCAAATGTATTTTTTGTACTCTATTATTTCTTAGAAAATTTTAACAAAATGAAACAGACAAGTTTGACCAGTTCATGCCTTAGTTTAAACCCCCAACACATATTAATTCCTGTAGAATCTACTTTAGGCAACAGAATATGTATCTTCAACTTGTGCATTCTGCAGCACATTACGTCTGCTATTTGAATTTAAATGACTTTTACTGAAGTACAATAGTGCTGTGTAAAAGACCTAAAGGAAAAAAGTGTGTCATGGCTATTTTTCTGTGTGTCGACCTTTTCTACACCCATGCTATTGGTTCTCTTTAGGTGAAGTGTTGCATGCTTTAGGCTCCTGATCACAGAAGCACCCCTGAGATTTGTCAGGTAGGATTTAATAGCTGCCTGCGGCATACGGCCTTCATTTTACTGCTAGAGCAAAGACTGAGTTTCAAAGGAATCCACAACATGACATAATAGTTTTAAGCAACCTTTAACACTGGCATTTAGCTCTCCTTTTAGGAAATTTAAATTGCTTATATTTTGTCAATGTCAGTATAAATGTGGTAGTAGGAATTCTGTGAAGCAGAGTGATGTAAAAATAGGAAAGCTCTGGTGAAACAATCCAAGACTTAAATCCAGAATTCAGGAGAAACACAGGCAGCAAACGGTAGAGATCAGCAAAGAAACAGAGCAGGGCACAGAAAAAAAAATGCTATTGTGACAGAAAATATTAAGATCTGACAATAAGTGAAAAAAAAACAATAAGTATATAAACTTTTGGTCAACAATTTTACAATGTCTAAACAATGCATTTTGTACAGTAATAATGAATAAAAAAAACAATTTAGTTCAACATCTCACTGCACCATTGAGGGGAAATAAAGTATAAATAAGTAACTCAATTTGACTGTATGATCTGGTTGAATTGTCTCTGTAAAGTGCCCTTGAGATGACATGTGTTGTGAATTGGCGTTATATAGGTACACTTAATTGAATTGAATTTACTGGAAACTCTGGCAAAGTTCAGTCTGTGCCCAGAAGGAGTGTAGTCCAAAGGAGCGTAACTCCATTGTTTGTAACTGAGCCCCAACCACTGATCCAGGAGAGAGGAGGAGCAGCATATTGGAGCAGCCAGTGCACACAGAGGAACCGAAGGATCCAGGAGGGTAATCCGAGCCATGGTCAGAAGACATGTCAAAGGTTGACATCAGGCGGAAACCAGGTAACAGCCTGGAAACACAGGACAGGCAGGGCAATACCTGAGCAGCCAAATACTCAGTCCAGGGGCAGAAACGGGTCAGAAACAGGCAGAACTAAAAACATACAGAAAACACTAGAATAGCCTCGCACAAAGCTCAAATAATCTGGCAACCGGTGGCATATAAAGTAGTGGAACAGATGGATCTGATGAGGGGTAATGAGGGTGGGGCAGAGCAAAGCAGGTAAGTGAAAAATGGGAAAAACCCAGCCTATGGTGCCAGATTGTGACACAATAAGGCCGTTTACGTACTAAAATGTATTGCAAACATTTGGCTCAGTAAAGGAGCCACTTTTGGCTACACTTCTATTCTTTCTAGAATTCAACTGCTCTTCAGAAAGGTGTTTTCCATAGTTTCAGAAGTTCCTATAAATGTGTGACTCTTGTAGGTTGCCTTGTTTTTACTATTTAGTCCAGTTCATCCCTAACAAGCTCAATTGGGTTTAAGACTGGAGACTGAGACTGCACACAGCTTGTATCTTTTGCATCATTTTGAACTAAGGGCACACTGTATTCAGCTGCAGAATGTTGTGGCAGCCGATTGGGTTTAGTTAACCAACTGGATATAGTAAAACAGACCAGAGCATCACACCTCTTTTTCTATAGTTTACGGTCAATATCCCACACAGTAGAATCATTGTTTCATTTAATAAACGGCATAGAACCATTCTTTATGATGAATCAAAGATTTCAAATTTTGATTCTTTAGTAGAATATATTTTCCTCCGGCCTTAATTTGTCCACTGGTTGTTTCAGGACAGAGACAAGAATCTTTTTTTTTTAAATCAGGTCTTAGCAATTGCTTCCTCTCTGTCAAACCTATAACTCCAAGTCATAACAGATGAAACTGAGACTTTCTTACTACGATTACTATTAAGATATACTTGAAGCTGTTGTCCTGTAAGCCGCCTATCACCACTCTCAAACCTCTTCCTGTCAGTTTCCCCCAGTTTCTGAGTGCCTTTGAATGTTAAGAGAACAGTACTCGATGACACCTTGACTATTTCCATTTTTCTACAGTGAAGACCTTCATTGTTTAGTGTTATGATGGATTGTGTCTTCAAAATTGAATTGCCTTTTTCTAACCATTTGTGGTGCAACACACAACTTACAGCAGTTATCATAGTGCTTGACTAATGCTTACAAGGGTGTGGGACCACAATGTGCTGCTTTTTGTTTGCAAACAGAGGAAGTAAGCTAAAAAACGTTGAAATGCCCATAGGATTTATTAGCACAAACTTTCCTGGCATGATCAAACTTTATTGTGGCAGAACAGCATTAAACTGTTAACCAGTTTTGTGTTTCCCAATAAGAGCATTATTGGTAAAACCCTGTCAAGCTATTTTTTTTTTTTTATATATGAACAGAAACAGAGTACGACTTGCATGTAGTGTCTATCTCTCAGACAGCTCCTGGATCTGCTTTTTTGATTGGTGGATCCTCATCATCTGTCGTAGCTGCAAAAGTTCAGATTTTGGAACTCCAGCTTCTGCCACTTGTCACTTCTGGACATTTGAACTCTTAAACCACACTTCTTATGAAACTGGAAACAGTATAAGACTCATCGCTCTCGATGCTTAAGTTGTGCAAATGGACCTCTCGAGACTCCTTAGTGCCATCTTCAATAGACTTGGCATATAACCAAACACTTTAATGCTTGGGTTTAGTTTGAATGTGCCAAAACTATTTAAGAAAGGTCTATTATTTTTTTTGGATGCTAACAGAGAAATTGATAGCTGTTTTAAGCTGATAATGAACTAGTCAATTGTTTGTTTGCTATTTTTTTCTGTCTACTGACCCAAGTCTTTTGCATATTATATTTGTATTATTTATTTAGTCTTTTCAGTGTCCTGTCTGGCAATGTGGCAATGATTGTCTTGATGCCAAAAAGAGCCCAACAAATGTTACTTTCACAAGTGGATCAGTACGGCGTTCGCCATTGTGTTCCGCTTGATTTATGCATTTAAATAGCTTTATTATAATGCATGCAGGGAGTATTACAGATTATATGGACACTGCAATGGGAAAGTAGAAAAGGAAAGGAAAAACAAGAAAACGGAGAAAAGATGAAAGAAAGAGCATGTAAAAGGGAGACAAATAAATGGATAAAAAACATCTTATACATACTTTAGCATCTTACGATTCACCTAATGTATCTAAATGCATTTTTTTTTACAAATAAATGCATGTTCCAACCCTATGTATATAATAGAATAGAAGAGATTAGAACACACAGTAAGAAAACAAAAAATATCAAGACAATAAAAATGCATCAGCTATTTAAAGCTATACAGCATAACTGATGACTCCATTTTTAGCTTAATTTGATATATACTAATTACAAAATAATTTTTCTTGCCAATATATGCAGCACTTGGCACGTATCAATGCTTCATTCGTGTTGCTCCTCTCTTAAACTGGCCTATAGAACTTGAGAGGTTTGGATTCAGAGTTTTGCTTTACAGCAGTTTTGAACCTCTTTAAACGCAAAAGCTAACTAAGCTAAAAGTTGCTGTTAGGCAACAAAACAGATGTAACACATACCTGGGCAGACATTTTTTTCTGCTTTGATGTAGGATCTAGGGGACCTAATGTGGACTTGTCTTTACAAAAGAATTACATGACATTTAAATCTGCTGATACAAAGTGGTCTGCCATCAGGTTCTAAAACACCCAGGGAGAGAGTTTATTTTGCAGCAGTGCAGTGTGATCAGTTTCTTTTAGGGGCACTACACCTGAAAGCTCCAGGTCTAATACCAGTAACTTTCAGGCATTAGACCTAGTGGCTAAATGTTACACATTGTTGCTTTAATTAAATCCTTCTGCTGTCAAGGGCTGGGCAGGTTGGTGGTGGAATAAATCATTTTTAATATATTGTGTTCTTGGCCATTGGGACATTGTATCTGCACGATGGCAGAAGGCTGAATGAGTGATAGAGGGGATGAGAGAGTTACTGTGTGACTTGATGGATTTCCTAATCTCAGAGCACTTGTGCGGTTGGGACAGTTAAATTTGTGAGTCACCAATCAACGTGCTATCTTTGGGCCACTAGCAAGAACCGTTTGTGCGCATAAATTCCTCCTTAAATGGGTTGTTAGAGTGATGTGGGAGAAAACGCCGCATTTACCATTTTTCTTCTACTGTATTTCTAATCTTCTCTCAGGTACGAACACATTTTAATAGTGCTCCAGACTTGATGTAAAGGTCTTACGCAATCAGTCAGCTGTTATCCAAACCTAGTTTTTCACTCAATGACATTTGTTTTACTTGGAAGCAGTTTCCCATTTTTAGACAACATACGAGTCAGCAATTATAAATTACATGTTTATTCACTGTTGACAAAGATGTTGGTTCGTACACCAGTAGCGACAGTGGCTTCGAGTTTTGACTTTAATTCTTTTATTTTACTTCTGTAACAGTGCAACCACAGCATTTACAGCTGTTGTTCAACTGCTTGGCTTTTTGCTTGTCCTTTAATTTTGCTGCTCAGCAAAGCCTCAATCTGTGAATTTTTAAGTTTTTGTTCTCTGTCTTTGTTGCCTTTTATATGAACGAACACCTGCATGCTCATTCACAGAGACAGGGGAATTTGTACCTTTATATGGATAGTTGAGGAAGTAATTATGCAGATTTACATTTCTCAGGAACACTCACCCACTTACGCACATGTTAAATAGTTCACTTAAAGGTGCTCTACCTGACTGCACAGTTTTCAACCATAAGTGAGAAGAACAGTTTAGTTTGAACTTTTAGCCTAGCCACTTACCTTCTCCCATGGAGAAACTTTTCTCCCACTCAGTGCTCATGTGATTAAGGCGACATCTCATATTGAAATGTTTTATTATAAAGAAAAGGTACCTGTCCAGATGGACTACTGCCAGTTTCGAGTTCAAATTTATTCCAAGGTGATCCTGCAAAGCTCTCCACCACAAATGGGCTGGTGTGAGATGTACATAACCTTTGTTCGTTCTTTGGTCAACCAGTGGAGGTACAGTATCATAACGTTAGCTTTGTTTGCCACAATGCTTCTCTGGTTACAAGACATGCTGTGCATGTGCTTGGAGAAAATGCTCCTTTTTGGGAAATACTCTTGGTGGCTGATTTCAAACTGGAGACTACAGAATGAACCCCATTGGCAGAGGAAACCCAATGCAAAGTTAGAGGCCTGCACTAATGCCTGTAAACCTGCATAGGCGCAATCATTGTGTAATTCATTTTAATAAAATGACTTCTTCTGCCAAACAATAAACCATATAAACAACATCTTGAAATTAAAATAAAGCAGGTAAAGGGTCTTTAAACGGCCTACTTGGTGATCTATGAAGCTGCAAATCGACAAAGGAGAAAAAAAGCATTACCAACAGATAAAGCATTTGTTTTTTTTGTTTTTTTAACCTTCTGATGCATACATCATTCGTGTTTATTTATATATTTATTTTCTTCTTTTTATGTTCTTTATATATATATATATTTATATATTTATGTTCTTTTTGCATGGCCAAAGCTTGAAGAATTTGAAACTAGAATGGGTACCTCTGCAATCAACTAATCAATGCTTGTCCTATGTAAAGAACTGCTGCTGCTTTTGCACAAACATCTATACAGGGTATCTGTGCTCCATGGGCTATCTTGTGCTCTTTGAACAAAATAATGTTAAATGATTGCTCATCATGATCTACATAATGCTGCTTTAGCAGAATGCTATGTCTAAATCAAGGATCAAAACAGACTGAACACGGGTTATACTTAGCAGCATGTGTGACCATCAAACAATGGGCAATTTGGAGGGAAACAAAAATAAAGCTGCATGGCTCTTTAGATGTTGGCTTGGGGACTGCTTATAGGGCACTTTCCAATGTTTTCTCGAGGCATGTTTAGACTTTTATTCAATTAAGTTTAAGTAACTGGAATAATGCAAAGAAATCAAAACACATTAGAAGCTAAACATCGATCATTCTCACATTGGTTTAATATTTCATTTAAGACTTGGATTTTAGATTACTCCTGTAGATGGTCTACTTGCTGTTAATTTTAGTAATCTTAGTGGGATATCACTAGACTACAATGTGCTAAAAATTAAGCTGTAGTTACAGTATAATAATGCACGGTTTAAAGTTTTTTTTTGCTTTAATCCCTGATAATGTCCTTAGTAAGTCAGAATAAATATATTAACTGCTACAGAGAAACTATACAACTTTGCTTCCTTATTCAAAGAGCAAATCACGCTTTTATATTTGTGTTTTTAGTGTATTTATCGGAGGAAAAAAATCTCTATTGCCTCAGGACTTTATCAGTGTTGCAATAAAAAATACACTTAATGGGTTTGTTTAAAATAGCCTAATGGTGTTCTTGGTCTTTGTCCAAAATACTCAGCAAGGCAATGCAGGAATAATTTAGACATTTAACTTCAGGCCGTATGTTTTTGTCAAGGGCACTGATCTAATTAGAAATATTCCCAGTGCTACCAAAGAACTCATGTTATTTTGAGATTTGGCTTTTTTGACTCGTAAATGTTTTCTTTGATTTTGACTTCACTGCTCTTGGTGGTCCAAAGGAACTTGGCACTACGTACAGAGTTGAGCAAGGAGACTGCGCTTGTCAGAGCTGACCAAATCAGGTAATGAGGAACGTCCCTCAGGACATTAACGAAGGCATTAAGCACTTGAGTGTGAAACTGCTAAGGAGCCATTGTGTTTAAACTGTGGTGGCCAAATTAGAATTCTTAGCACATGGCACTGAAATGTAAATATCCAGCCTTTGCAAGGATGAGCTGGCCTTTTTTTCCTTGCCCTTAATCAGCTTTGAAAAGGCGGTGCAAAGTGCTGAGGAGTAATGCTTGTGTGCTGAGATAAAACAGGCAGCCTTTATTATTAGGCTACAATAGGCATGCCATGTTAAAAAAAAAAGAGACAAGGAACAAGCTTTGTGCACTTTTTGTTTCTTACACCAAGTGTAAATGGCTCTAATTCAGGGCATAAATGTGATAGTTTTGTCTCACACTATACCAAGCCTTATCACATTGTTTTGTCAGCACCAGAGTGACTCTGATGTCCCTGGTATCTGTAGACTGCTTAGGTTATTTTATGCTAATAATTTGAAAAAGTATTGTAAAATCCTAAAAAATTCTGTGCCATTCAATCAACAAGTGTTCAGAAAATAAACTTTACAGAATATCTTTATTTGTTTCCCTTTGCTAATGATCTGATTATTTACATATATATTTATATATATATATATATATATATATATATATATATGGATGTGTATGTGTCTATATAACTAGAGATTTTGGCTCACAACCATCATTTAATGTAGCTTGGTTGACTGGTCCTTCACATGGCTTGCTGCTTGCTCTAATCCTCTTGAGTGCATGGTCCTCTACACATGCTCTGAGGGGGAATAATCTCTCTCCAAGCATCATCAGAAAAGTTGAAGGACATGGATAAAATGTAGCTGCCTTGGGCTTTTGGTACAGATGTTTTTAAGCTTGGTCTTGCTCAAGGAGTTGCACATCCTTATGTCCAGTAATTTTAATTGTATCCCATGAACTAAACAGAGGGCTCCAGATGATATTACCGATGCTATCCTCCTCATTTTTCTACATTAACTTTGCATGTGTGTTCTGTCCAATTATAAGTGGGGCAAGGTTTATATTTAGTAGCACCTGCAAGGACTTTGAAAACAGGTTAATGCTGCCTTGTCCTTAATCAGCATCAGAATGACTTTGTTCAGTTTTAGATTGTACACATAGAATTACTTTTAATATTTGAGTTTATAAATATTGATATCTGTCTGTCTTTGTCAATATTGGGATGCAGCCAAACAGCATGTTATTTTCTGCATCATGGCTGAAATGTTACATAGGCTGCCAGAGATATTTATCATCTTTTAGTAAAGCGGAGCAATAGATCATAAAACACGCTCAACATCCTATTTTCATTAAGCCTCTGGCAAAAGACTCTAATTTCTGAGGGTGGGTGACCATAATAGCACTGTCAAAGGCTTAAATGTGTTGCTGAAAATCGTGTTGTAATTATGTAAAACATTAAAGGAACTATGTGGCTGACAAAACCACACCAAAATAATGTGGTCTCATCTAAAGAATAGCTTTCTATTTTATCATGGACCTTTATAAAACACGTAAGGCTAGTCCTAGCACTTGCTCATTGTTTTATCCATGGAACTAGAATCCATTTGTTGAATGGAACTATTGACCTGCTTTCTACATAAATACCCAGTGATTCAAAATATCTATGGTTTTATTTAATTTTTTTATTTTTTCTGAAGGGAATGTTATTTTTTTTAAAATATTGTTCAAAAATGATGCTTATAGTGTATGATAGTTCAGTTGACCTCACAATAAACTATAGATTTTACTCACAGACTGCAGGTCAGATACACATGCTTTAATTTAATTAGAATAATACTCTAAAAATGAATTAATTTCACTAACTGAAAACACAAAGTGAAGGACACTTGTGTTTCCAAGCCTGTATTTTTTGTAAGTTAATGATTAAAGGTAGTGAAACCTTGACAGATTAGAATGAAACTAATTAAATAAAACATGATTTATACATCTGTGAACTTAATGGCTTAAAACTGTTTAAAATATACTTCTTTTAATGTACTTTTAAGCTGACAAGTACCTAATTGAAACACAAATTCTAATTTACTTGAATGTGCCTGTATATTAGCAATAATATATGTAAAACTCTTGGCTGAATATGTGAAATACCATCATAAACTTTCATAAGCAATTATGTTTACATTCAATATCAAATCATCCAAAGCATCTCTTTTGAGTTTTACCCTCAGTCTCTGAACATGCTGTATTATACATTTAATAAGGCAGACTGATCCTGTTGTTCTGACATCTTTTACTACTTTAAGTAGTATCGAACTGGATGCATACATACATTATCCAACCTTCTTCATGTGGACACTAAGATTTTATCCTCTTCAAAATGTTGCCTTCAGACATCTCATACAAATTAAGTACATCTGTACTTGCACTGTTTTACAATGAATGGCATTAGTCACTACTGCAAACCAACCAACATGCAATATGGCCTTTCACCTAAACAATCAGGGTTTTCATGGAAAATGTAAGCTGTGAAAAGGTGTAAGGGAATTTTTAAAATTCTCATAGGGGCCAAAGACAATTCATAGGAATGCAAATGGCTCCTTGATCACACTTTGTTTAGGAATGGTAACAACTACATGCAAAAGTTTACATTAAAGCCTTTAAATTTGTTACAGTGACAGTCACATTCTTGATAAAAATACAATCTGACTGATGCAGAGTCATTTTTGAAGGGTTTCGTTTTTTTTACATGATCTTATGCTACTCTAGAGATGCCCGACAAATTACTCTATATAGATTGTTATCTAGAACCCACTCACATATGCCATTAAGAAGATCCCTTTTTCAAAGCAATCTATTTGTGTGAGTCTAAATAAGTGATCTGTTGAGATGTGTGAGTAGATCATGTATGTATTTTATAAAGGACAGTCTGGGCAATTTGGCATTTTTTGTCAGAGGCTGTGCTTACAGGTCTGTGAAATAGCAATACAGCTGTCCTGTCAACATTATGATGATGAGTGCTCTTGCTATTTTGGTCTATGTGAAGATTTAAAACTCTTCATGTGAAACTGTTTCTTATTGTCCTTGAACTATAAACCAAATAGAAGTTAGGTGTTTTTTTTAAACGAAATTTTAATCCTTCATCTCCATAAAACATATTTAATAATTCAGTTAAAAACGCGCTTCTATATCTTTTTTCTTTATTGTGCTTTACAAAAATTAATTGTTACATATTTACCTTGATAGTTAATTTGCTCTTCTGTCTGATGAAAAACACTCATTGTGACAGCAGAGGTGTGTCTACTGCACATTTAGAAAATAAACTCTCCTCTTCTTGGCAAAGAATTACCATTTAAAAGTGAAAAAGTCCAAGGTTACATCCATTTTCTTTGCATTAATGTTTCAACAGTTTTCACAGTTGCATAAATATTGCTGACATTACAGGGATGTGTTAAAAAGGAAAAGATATACATTGCCAACGGCAGAATAGGTATTAGGCTTTATAGTTGAATTAAATTCAGTGTTAAATCTCATCTCTTGGGGAAAATATCGAGTTACAAAGAGGTCAAAATTTCACTATAAGGGGCACATATTCAATTGTTTTAACACGTATTTCTCAAAGATCTTCTTGATTGTAATGACAACATTATGCAAAAAGCACACAAAGGAGTTTATGAGAAGACAGTTGATATTGCCATCAAAAATTGCCAAATAGGTTGATATTACATTAGAAGGTAAGGCAAGGTAAGGCAAATTTATTTGTATAGCACAATTCAGTACAAAGACAATGCAATGTGCTTTACATGATTAAAATACAGGAAGATAAAACAGAATCAAAGCAAGTAGGAAAAAAAAAAAAAGTAAATAAATAAATAAAT
>NW_015150459.1:1631369-1647704 GCF_000732505.1 Cyprinodon variegatus | reverse complement strand
CCATCTAGTTCCCCCCTTGCCCAGTGGCTGCTAAACATACAAATGCACCTGGCCACCACCCTGCTAGGACAACAGGGTACATAGAATAGATAATCAGGCAACTGACAGCATGTAGCCAGAATGCGTAATTGCTCTTTAAAGAAATTATAAAGACTCTTGGAGTGCAGATTTCCACATGTTTTTTTTAGAAATGAGTTATTGATATCTAGCAAGATTTAACATTTATAACTGTATTACCAGACCCAACTGGCCTAATACATACATTTTATTTCATACTAGAGAACTCTAGTGAGCATTTGGAACCAAAACCAAATTGCTGGTTAATGAATGTTACAAATTAAGGATATTGTACATAAGTTTTTTCCCACAATTGTTTTTATATAAGCTCACTTCCTAAACACAAACACTTGTGACACACACATATTCTCAGTAACTATTAGCAGGTGCACCTTCTAAACCTTTTTTTTTCATGCACAGTGTGGAGCTTTTTTGTGTTGTTGCCCTGCTTTGAATCCCACTGTGACAAAGTGCCAAGGCTGCAGGTCTGCATACTCTTCCCACCACATGTGGACAAAGAAAGGTGACTGCAGGTGAGGAGATGGATGAGGAACGGGATGGTGGCAGACACGGGTACCTTGGCAGATCCCAGAGCCACTGTCCACCTGCTGTTACTTACCATTGTCTCATCCCGTTTTCCTGGCAAAGACTCTGATTGAACTGGCACTGAAATGAGGATTTGGCAAAGGGAGTATTTTACCTCCATGACAACAATGGGCCTACAGAATTGGGGGGGGGGGTTGTTTGTGTCATATATTGTAGAACCGTATTGTGTAATGTAGCTTTACTATGCATTGTTTTAGCTTTCGGGAAAGGGATTTGTACTTTGTAAAAAGGAAACAGGCCAGCTGCCAATCTTTTTTTTTTTTCTGTGGTTGGTTCTGTTGTCTTAGGATGTTTAGCTAATTATCTAAACTGAGACAAAATTAACTGAAATAATTATAAAAGCTTTAGGAAGAGAAGGATATTTCTGTTTGTTTTTTTTTAGTTTAAGGAAAAATAAAATGGTATTTTTATTACAAGCACGCCCCTACCCTCTAATCATGGCTAGGCTGCACTGCATGGTGCAGAGCATAGGCCCCCGCCCGCACAGATTACCTAGTGTGAATGTTTGGGAATGATAATAAGATCAAAATACCTCACTCACAGCTGGGAGGAGAGGGTAAAAACTGGAGAAGAAAAAGGGAGTGAGAGAAAGTTAGCAGGAGCGTGCAAAAGGAGAAGGTGAGCGATGGCTGCGATAAATTGCAGAAGCAGAACCACTTGAGCATAAAATTAGATTTTACAATTGTGTTGTTACCTGACAATCCTCTGACAGTAGAGATATCACAACATTATAGGACTGCATGAGAGCTACTAATCATATCAAATAAATAGGGGCGCCTTAAAGCTGTGATGGAGCTGGTTGAGATTCAGTTCAGACTGTAACCGAGTTGTTGAAAGAAGTAATTAAAACACAATTTTGATATTATGGACTCCTATGCTTAGGTGCCATGTTAAATCTCATCAAAATATGCAGGATGAAATCAATAGGCATTATCTCTGCTTAAGGGGTTTGGCTCCTAAATTATGTCACACATTACTGATTTCACACGTTGAAGAAGAGCTTTTACATATAAGGAATAAGATTTGTAACCCGATTACATTGGTGGTTATTTGCCATTTTGCTACTGTTTTTTAATTGCTTCTAATATATAAAAAAATCCAGGAAGGACTGAGTTGGATTTTCTCGCTGATGATTCTTTGAAAAGGACCTATGAGTATAGATGATTTAAATCTGATCAATTGACCACTTATTTAAACAGCTTCATTTGTTGAACTGGATCCTAAAGTAGAAACCTGGAACACACTCATATTTTTTGGTTGGTAGATAGCAGTTTCTGTGTGTGTATATTTGTGTAATATAACAAAATACATTTCACTGTTCATACAGCATGTCACAGTAAGAAATATGTACAGCCATTCTATGCTATGAAAGGTGATGAGGGATTATAGGATACAATTATTTGTTGCTGGGGGTTACAATAGTAAGTTAAATATATCATTATGACAACAATGAGCAATGAATAAATCAGTCTGAATGACAAATGGAAGCTTTAAGTAGAGTCGGCTTAGAAAAGAGAGAAAGACAAGTCGGGTTGCTTGTTCTGTAGCTTTCTGAAAAGGAAAAAAAAAAAAAAAAAGCTTCTTATATAGTAAATCCTTCACATTGAATGAAAGCATGAAAGGTTTAAAGCCTGTAGATACATTTTTGCTCCCATTGCCTTTTCTTTGATTTTAAAAAATTTTTTAGACTTCATCAAACTGACGTCAGTATTGATCTACAGTACCTCATCTACGTTTACAAAGATTATAATTCTCTCATTAGTTATAGCTGCCGTTCAGCAATTATCCACAACACAATTGTTACCTGCTTAACAGTCCTTAGCCTCCTAAATATTCAAACGATCTGATCGGGATTTTTTAGATATTTGGAAATAATTTTTATTTTATGACAGTAAAACTAAATTAAATTCTATCCTGGGGTCTGTTATCATTTTCTTTGTAATTTTAATATCTGAATTTGAACATATTAAGATTTTGATATACTCACAATCCAGAAACTGTTTACAAAAATCATTCAGTGCTATTCTTGGTCCTTTTGTTGCAAAGATTAGCATCATTAAAGCAGACAATCACTTCAATAAAACTCTTGATGTTTAACTATTCTTTATTTCATTTACATAATAATATCCAGGGATGAAAATCTTAATTGTCATTATGAAACCATGAGTAAATCTTGTTGAGGCACCCTATGCCCCAACACAATAAAATTCAGTTTATTTCTCTTGAGTGTTTTCTTGAAAGACTTCTTTTGCTTTAAATTGATTAAAGTAACTGCTGCTCAATCAGAATACCTCAAATCAGTAAAGACACATGAGCCATGGCAGAGGGCTTCCATAATAATTGCTATCCAAATAGCACCTACAGTTAGGAAGGAGCTATATATATATATATATATATATATATATATATTTGTATATTTATGTTCTTTTTGCATGGCCAAAGCTTGAAGAATTTGAAACTAGAATGGGTACCTCTGCAATCAACTAATCAATGCTTGTCCTATGTAAAGAACTGCTGCTGCTTTTGCACAAACATCTATACAGGGTATCTGTGCTCCATGGGCTATCTTGTGCTCTTTGAACAAAATAATGTTAAATGATTGCTCATCATGATCTACATAATGCTGCTTTAGCAGAATGCTATGTCTAAATCAAGGATCAAAACAGACTGAAAACGGTTATACTTAGCAGCATGTGTGACCATCAAACAATGGGCAATTTGGAGGGAAACAAAAATAAAGCTGCATGGCTCTTTAGATGTTGGCTTGGGGACTGCTTATAGGGCACTTTCCAATGTTTTCTCGAGGCATGTTTAGACTTTTATTCAATTAAGTTTAAGTAACTGGAATAATGCAAAGAAATCAAAACACATTAGAAGCTAAACATCGATCATTCTCACATTGGTTTAATATTTCATTTAAGACTTGGATTTTAGATTACTCCTGTAGATGGTCTACTTGCTGTTAATTTTAGTAATCTTAGTGGGATATCACTAGACTACAATGTGCTAAAAATTAAGCTGTAGTTACAGTATAATAATGCACGGTTTAAAGTTTTTTTTTGCTTTAATCCCTGATAATGTCCTTAGTAAGTCAGAATAAATATATTAACTGCTACAGAGAAACTATACAACTTTGCTTCCTTATTCAAAGAGCAAATCACGCTTTTATATTTGTGTTTTTAGTGTATTTATCGGAGGAAAAAAATCTCTATTGCCTCAGGACTTTATCAGTGTTGCAATAAAAAATACACTTAATGGGTTTGTTTAAAATAGCCTAATGGTGTTCTTGGTCTTTGTCCAAAATACTCAGCAAGGCAATGCAGGAATAATTTAGACATTTAACTTCAGGCCGTATGTTTTTGTCAAGGGCACTGATCTAATTAGAAATATTCCCAGTGCTACCAAAGAACTCATGTTATTTTGAGATTTGGCTTTTTTGACTCGTAAATGTTTTCTTTGATTTTGACTTCACTGCTCTTGGTGGTCCAAAGGAACTTGGCACTACGTACAGAGTTGAGCAAGGAGACTGCGCTTGTCAGAGCTGACCAAATCAGGTAATGAGGAACGTCCCTCAGGACATTAACGAAGGCATTAAGCACTTGAGTGTGAAACTGCTAAGGAGCCATTGTGTTTAAACTGTGGTGGCCAAATTAGAATTCTTAGCACATGGCACTGAAATGTAAATATCCAGCCTTTGCAAGGATGAGCTGGCCTTTTTTTCCTTGCCCTTAATCAGCTTTGAAAAGGCGGTGCAAAGTGCTGAGGAGTAATGCTTGTGTGCTGAGATAAAACAGGCAGCCTTTATTATTAGGCTACAATAGGCATGCCATGTTAAAAAAAAAAGAGACAAGGAACAAGCTTTGTGCACTTTTTGTTTCTTACACCAAGTGTAAATGGCTCTAATTCAGGGCATAAATGTGATAGTTTTGTCTCACACTATACCAAGCCTTATCACATTGTTTTGTCAGCACCAGAGTGACTCTGATGTCCCTGGTATCTGTAGACTGCTTAGGTTATTTTATGCTAATAATTTGAAAAAGTATTGTAAAATCCTAAAAAATTCTGTGCCATTCAATCAACAAGTGTTCAGAAAATAAACTTTACAGAATATCTTTATTTGTTTCCCTTTGCTAATGATCTGATTATTTACATATATATTTATATATATATATATATATATATATATATATATATGGATGTGTATGTGTCTATATAACTAGAGATTTTGGCTCACAACCATCATTTAATGTAGCTTGGTTGACTGGTCCTTCACATGGCTTGCTGCTTGCTCTAATCCTCTTGAGTGCATGGTCCTCTACACATGCTCTGAGGGGGAATAATCTCTCTCCAAGCATCATCAGAAAAGTTGAAGGACATGGATAAAATGTAGCTGCCTTGGGCTTTTGGTACAGATGTTTTTAAGCTTGGTCTTGCTCAAGGAGTTGCACATCCTTATGTCCAGTAATTTTAATTGTATCCCATGAACTAAACAGAGGGCTCCAGATGATATTACCGATGCTATCCTCCTCATTTTTCTACATTAACTTTGCATGTGTGTTCTGTCCAATTATAAGTGGGGCAAGGTTTATATTTAGTAGCACCTGCAAGGACTTTGAAAACAGGTTAATGCTGCCTTGTCCTTAATCAGCATCAGAATGACTTTGTTCAGTTTTAGATTGTACACATAGAATTACTTTTAATATTTGAGTTTATAAATATTGATATCTGTCTGTCTTTGTCAATATTGGGATGCAGCCAAACAGCATGTTATTTTCTGCATCATGGCTGAAATGTTACATAGGCTGCCAGAGATATTTATCATCTTTTAGTAAAGCGGAGCAATAGATCATAAAACACGCTCAACATCCTATTTTCATTAAGCCTCTGGCAAAAGACTCTAATTTCTGAGGGTGGGTGACCATAATAGCACTGTCAAAGGCTTAAATGTGTTGCTGAAAATCGTGTTGTAATTATGTAAAACATTAAAGGAACTATGTGGCTGACAAAACCACACCAAAATAATGTGGTCTCATCTAAAGAATAGCTTTCTATTTTATCATGGACCTTTATAAAACACGTAAGGCTAGTCCTAGCACTTGCTCATTGTTTTATCCATGGAACTAGAATCCATTTGTTGAATGGAACTATTGACCTGCTTTCTACATAAATACCCAGTGATTCAAAATATCTATGGTTTTATTTAATTTTTTTATTTTTTCTGAAGGGAATGTTATTTTTTTTAAAATATTGTTCAAAAATGATGCTTATAGTGTATGATAGTTCAGTTGACCTCACAATAAACTATAGATTTTACTCACAGACTGCAGGTCAGATACACATGCTTTAATTTAATTAGAATAATACTCTAAAAATGAATTAATTTCACTAACTGAAAACACAAAGTGAAGGACACTTGTGTTTCCAAGCCTGTATTTTTTGTAAGTTAATGATTAAAGGTAGTGAAACCTTGACAGATTAGAATGAAACTAATTAAATAAAACATGATTTATACATCTGTGAACTTAATGGCTTAAAACTGTTTAAAATATACTTCTTTTAATGTACTTTTAAGCTGACAAGTACCTAATTGAAACACAAATTCTAATTTACTTGAATGTGCCTGTATATTAGCAATAATATATGTAAAACTCTTGGCTGAATATGTGAAATACCATCATAAACTTTCATAAGCAATTATGTTTACATTCAATATCAAATCATCCAAAGCATCTCTTTTGAGTTTTACCCTCAGTCTCTGAACATGCTGTATTATACATTTAATAAGGCAGACTGATCCTGTTGTTCTGACATCTTTTACTACTTTAAGTAGTATCGAACTGGATGCATACATACATTATCCAACCTTCTTCATGTGGACACTAAGATTTTATCCTCTTCAAAATGTTGCCTTCAGACATCTCATACAAATTAAGTACATCTGTACTTGCACTGTTTTACAATGAATGGCATTAGTCACTACTGCAAACCAACCAACATGCAATATGGCCTTTCACCTAAACAATCAGGGTTTTCATGGAAAATGTAAGCTGTGAAAAGGTGTAAGGGAATTTTTAAAATTCTCATAGGGGCCAAAGACAATTCATAGGAATGCAAATGGCTCCTTGATCACACTTTGTTTAGGAATGGTAACAACTACATGCAAAAGTTTACATTAAAGCCTTTAAATTTGTTACAGTGACAGTCACATTCTTGATAAAAATACAATCTGACTGATGCAGAGTCATTTTTGAAGGGTTTCGTTTTTTTTACATGATCTTATGCTACTCTAGAGATGCCCGACAAATTACTCTATATAGATTGTTATCTAGAACCCACTCACATATGCCATTAAGAAGATCCCTTTTTCAAAGCAATCTATTTGTGTGAGTCTAAATAAGTGATCTGTTGAGATGTGTGAGTAGATCATGTATGTATTTTATAAAGGACAGTCTGGGCAATTTGGCATTTTTTGTCAGAGGCTGTGCTTACAGGTCTGTGAAATAGCAATACAGCTGTCCTGTCAACATTATGATGATGAGTGCTCTTGCTATTTTGGTCTATGTGAAGATTTAAAACTCTTCATGTGAAACTGTTTCTTATTGTCCTTGAACTATAAACCAAATAGAAGTTAGGTGTTTTTTTTAAACGAAATTTTAATCCTTCATCTCCATAAAACATATTTAATAATTCAGTTAAAAACGCGCTTCTATATCTTTTTTCTTTATTGTGCTTTACAAAAATTAATTGTTACATATTTACCTTGATAGTTAATTTGCTCTTCTGTCTGATGAAAAACACTCATTGTGACAGCAGAGGTGTGTCTACTGCACATTTAGAAAATAAACTCTCCTCTTCTTGGCAAAGAATTACCATTTAAAAGTGAAAAAGTCCAAGGTTACATCCATTTTCTTTGCATTAATGTTTCAACAGTTTTCACAGTTGCATAAATATTGCTGACATTACAGGGATGTGTTAAAAAGGAAAAGATATACATTGCCAACGGCAGAATAGGTATTAGGCTTTATAGTTGAATTAAATTCAGTGTTAAATCTCATCTCTTGGGGAAAATATCGAGTTACAAAGAGGTCAAAATTTCACTATAAGGGGCACATATTCAATTGTTTTAACACGTATTTCTCAAAGATCTTCTTGATTGTAATGACAACATTATGCAAAAAGCACACAAAGGAGTTTATGAGAAGACAGTTGATATTGCCATCAAAAATTGCCAAATAGGTTGATATTACATTAGAAGGTAAGGCAAGGTAAGGCAAATTTATTTGTATAGCACAATTCAGTACAAAGACAATGCAANCATTTAAGTGGACAGTGCTGCACCTAAATAGTTCAATAAGCTAAATGGGAGCTGTAGCAACAGTTTCATTAAGTCTGAATTTGTGGCTTCAGTTTAATATCTGGTTTTGGAAGAACATCAGTGTCAACTCGAATGCCTATACTGAATCCAGAGGTGGATAATCCAGGTCCAGAAACTAAAAGGCCTGTACAGAGATCTGTTCCAACCATTTCCATTTCCATCTCCACAATGATCATCATCAACTAATCATCCGAGGGACTAATCACATGGTTAAGTAAACAGTATAAAGTAAAAACGAGGCAGGGTTTTAACTTTCTGGATCTGGATTATGACCTCTCACTGAATATGGTAAGACACTACTCTTCCCATACGTCTGCATATGTATGAAAAAAAAACTACAAACATCCTTCCATCCATTTGCTTCCGCTTATCCATCAGGGTCACAGCAAGGCTGGTGCTTATGTTTAGCAGCCTAGGACACCTTGGACAGAAAAAAACAAAAAACAAAAGAAAATTTATGATACGTATTTTTTTTTTTTATACCTGTATATATCTTTTCCAAATTCAGATATTTAATCTATAGTTTTTTCAATCTGATATATAAATGCACTCATCTTGTCTAAACAAACATCATGCCCACATTTAGTCTGACACAGAACATTTAAATATCCTCACACACAAACACAAAAGAAAACTCTCCTATTTAGCAAGCCTTTTGAAGTGTATTTTTGAGCCCACATCTAAAGCAATCAGCTGTCTGATCAGATGAGAGACAGACGCTTTGTCATTCCCTGAGGCAACGCAGTTAATACAAAGTAGTGGCAGCTTCTGGTTTTCTAAACCTGAATGTTGTGGTATTATTCCCATGTTGGTTTAAATGACATCACAAAAGTCAGACAGAAATACTCTAAAACAATGGTTAAAATGTTGGTTTTCCCTCATTTTAATTTTTCTGTGTATCTCATGAATGTTTCAGATCATCAAACACCAACATTTTAGACAGAGATAACACATGTGAACACAATGTGCAGTGCTTAAATCAAGGTATTTATCATGAAAGTTGAAAAAAAAAATGCAATAACAAATTATACCCTGATCCACCTATATTTTTTCAACATTATTTAAATTTAGGGTATCACACTCTTTGAAAATTGAGCTCAGTTTCTTTTGGAACATTTCAAAGGCAGGACAAGGACAGGACAAAAAGAGTCACCTGAAACAGTTTGGAAAAATTTAGATAACTAAGAATGTGATGCAAGAACATGTATATATAGACTTATTAGAAATGTTCAAAACATGGAACAGTGATGAATTTACCCAGGAGCAGCGAACTGACCAAGTTAATCTCAGGACTAAAAAATGTCAGGAAAACCCCAGAGCAACATCTACTGTAAAGACCTTAGGGGCTTTTAGCCTCAGTTGAGGTCAGTGTGCATGACTCAACCATAAAAAGAGAACAGGCAAAACCTAAAAAAAAAAAAAAAAAAAAACTGCCACCATGCCAGAGTTCCAAGACAAAAAAAGACCAAAAAAAAATGGCAGGCACAAGGAAGCTTTTCTTATTTTTTTCTTCCAAAATACATCTTGATGACCCACAATAAGTATTGTAGGCTATTCCATAGATTGACAAGAGAAAAGCTGAACTTTTTTGATGTGTGTACATCTGGTGTGGAAATAATACAGCATAGATACAGGGTTTCCTTCTAAGGATCTAATTACAAATTATGCCTAACACTAATGATGTTGGATGCATTATTGAAAGATTAAATCAAATTAAATACAAAGTTATATTACCTAAAAAAAGGAAAGTGAAATAATATAATTCTGTCACCAAAGAATGTTCCATGGGGAAATCAGTTTATGAAATAAAACCTCACTTTATAGAAATTATGTACAATCAAAATTTTCTAAAATATCATATAACCTAAAAACATAATATAACTTTGCATTGTTTATTGAACTCGAACTTGCCCCATTATTAACAATCTCCTATTGTCCATAAAAGCTAATACCTACTGAATAGGCAAAATAAGTCTAGTTACTAGTACTACTAGTAGAAAAAGACAAAGAGACAAAAACAAGCTCAACATGCTTTTCTCTGTTGCTCAGATTCTTACTTTCTGACCAGGGGTTTATTTTGTGGCACATCTTTAAACTTCATTTTTGCCTGTGTGAGACCGGCTCCACAAATGAGCTTGGGTCTAAATTTTTACTCCTATCTTAACTGCTGAAAGTTTTCATTCACCACCACCAGCTGAATGGCTTTATTCTTTGACTACAGTGCTCCTTACTTTGAGAAAAACAGCTCTAAATGGGAAAGTGCTCGCTGCAAATTGGTGAAATTCAAGGAGCTTCAATTCTGCCCGACCATATCAAATTCCAACTACCCTAGTTCAATCCCCCAATGTAATGTTTTGCAAGCTTGATGGACATGACTAGCTGAATTTTGCATCTGAAAATGTACAGCCATTGTGGTAGTGGAAAGCCATTACTGGGCTTAGCATTTGACTGTCGTTTTCCAACTCTCTTTGGAGAGGTCAGTGTTTGTGGATAGACCAACTGAATCTTTCAGACTCGTTAAAAGTTAGCAGCCATACTTTTTTTTCTAGGTTAGTGAGATGCAACAAAGAATGAGTTGCTTTGCCTGTGTCTATCCATCCATTCATCAATCTTCTTCCGCTAATCTGAGGTCGGGTCGCGGGGTAGCAGCTTCAGCAGGGAGGCCCAGACGTCCCTCTCCCCAGCCACTTCGGCCAGCTCCTCCGGGGAAATCCCAAGGCGCTCCCAGGCCAGCCGAGAAACATAGTCCCTCCAGCGTGTCCTTGGCCTCTTCCCGGTGGGATGGCCTGGAACACCTAACCACGGAGACATCCAAGAGGCATCCTAATCAGATGCCAGACCCATTCCAACTGGCTCCTCTCGATGTGGAGCAGCAGTGGCTCTACTCTGAGTCCTCCCAGGATGACTGGGCTCCTCACCCTATCTCTAAGGGAGAGCCCAGACACACTACGGAGAAAACTCATTTCAGCCGCTTGTATCCGGGATCTCATTCTTTCGGTCATGACCCATAGCTCATGACCATAGATGAGGGTAGGAACGTAGATCGACCAGTAAATCGAGAGCTTTGCTTTTTGGCTCAGCTCTCTTTTCACCACAACAGACTGGTACAGGGCCTGTGTCTACTATCTTACAATTTAGCTGCTCATCTCTTCTCTGTGTCATGGTGCCTGAAATAAAGTGTATGTCATAGAGTTTTCTTATAACTTTTTCCCACTGGCCAAAAAAACAGTTTAAACCCATAAAAAAAATCTGCTTTTGGTGGCGGTGGGAACAGCTCACTGTCATCCCACGTGAAACGTCTCGGCAAGTGACTCGGGTTAAAATTACCTTCAAACGGCTCGGCTCTGATTGGGATACATTGGGAACACCACCCTTGTAGATATGATATCTTCTCAGATGGTCAGAGCTGTTCATGGCCTTGACCCTGATGACGTCACAATATGGCAACACCACTCAGACAAAGTGTATTCCACCCATTTCATGACAATCAAACCTTCTTACTAATATTTGCTCTATATTTTTTTTTATTATATATTTTTCAAAAACATTACCATGAACATTTAGCCTGTGTGTATGCTACAAACCTAAATGTTAAGGGTGTTCAATCCTAAAAGGATACACTTCCAGTTATAAACAATTTTTTCCATGTATTTTAAAAACAAAATGATTGCTTTACTTTCAAAGAAATACTGACACTGGAGAAAATGTATCATTGCTAAATTGATAATGCAATAAGCTGCAATAAGCAGGAGGAATTTATTCATTTGTCATCACTGAACTGCAGAACACTAAAACAAAAATTTTACTTTTACCTTTATAGGATTACGTTTTCATAGAGAGAAAATTTAAGACATAATATCTATATATATTTGATTTTTCACCATATAATGCCAAACTCAAAACATTTATTTGTTTAGGTTTTGGTTTTGCAATTCCATCTTAAGTGCCACAGTCCTTTAACTTTTAAATGTATCCCTAATTCAAAAGGCTGAAAAACACCCATTTGGTAAGTGAGCAAGTTTCGGAAAACTTGGCCATTTGCCATTATTTTGATTCAGATGAATGCTTCTCAAAAATAATTTATCTATCCCAAGTTAAAATGTGTAAATGAGCAAGTTTCTTATCCTTTGTCCAAAGGCAAGAATTGCATTCACTAAACCAAAACTTGTTTTTACTCCAAGCAGTTACTAGAGCAACAGGGTGAGGGGGAGGGTTAATGAACATCTATAGCACAGTTAAGATCAAACTCTGAGCAGTCTTGAGGTGACTTTGCTAACTACAGATCCTGCCAGACACCATTAATTAACCAGCAACCTTAATTTCCTCTCATGATACTCATCATTGATTAAATGAAACAGATTCCTGGCCTGATTCTGCTTTGTCTGGTACAAAATACAACACTGGCTAGTACTGCTCTCTGTATTTTATAACAGTTGGTCCCCAGTGTTGTGTTGTTACCCATAATTACGAAGGAACGTATTCTTTCCAAAATTGGCTGCATTTCTGAATGATCGTGGTATTTTTTTGTATGTGCTTTGTGTTGGTCATTGTTTGCTGCCATCATTGTGTTCTTGCACATTCAGGGAGACGGGAAGCTATTTAGAAGGAGATTGGTAATCCCATCACTGAGGAGAATTATAAAAGAGCAACACTCAGAAATGCATTGGGGGAACACATATGCATTCACAAGCATAATGAGTGAGTTTCATTGTTTGGACTGGTGAATTTGTCTGGAAGCAAAGTATTTGTTCTAACAGACTGGATGCATTGCTCAATAAGGAAAATAGCAATTAAATTTTTATTTCTCAAACTTTTTTTTAACATACCATTAGATAAGATATTAGATGGTAGAGACTCAAAACAGTAGTCAAGTGAATGATAGTGTGCAGTGCATCATGCACACACACACGCCAGAGAATATGACCAAAATCACCTTCTCATGAACTGACTAATGGAGCTTACAGTGTTGTAAATACAAGAAAACTCCATTTAAATATCAGGCATTTCTTAGGGCATACATTGGAAAAGAAAACAAAAAAAGTTTACTTGCCCAGAGCACCTTTAATATTAAATTTTACTCTGTTAAACATAAACAAAGCACTTTTCCTTCAACTAAAGTGAGCTGGAGTAAAACAAATCCCTCTTGAAACATTTCTAAAAATAGCTGGTGGTAGCTGAAGATACAGTATGGTCAGATTCCTGCTGGCAAGAAAATTATAGAAAAGGTCATTGATCTTGCCTTTCTCCACCACAAATTCCATGTTGAACAAGGACACTGCAATTGCTTTTTTTTTCTTGCTTCCTGAGTAGCAAAAAAGAGAAATGAAGCTAGCAAGTCGACCTTTCTTTGACTTTAAAAATGTGGTCACTATATATTGGTACTGAATTGTTTTAATACAAAAAAAATATGTCTTCTAAGCTGTTAAATTAATGATGGAAAAGTACATGTATTTTGGTTGTTAAATTCAGAATCTAAAACTATTTTGTACTGGATGTATGCAGGGAATTAAAGAACTTCAAGAAATAATTTTTGCATAATGTTGGTGATTGTAGCCCAGTAGTGATGATTACTCAATATTCGGTTAACGTACACTACCGTTCAAAAATTTGGGGTGACATTGAAATGTCCTTATTTTTGAAGGAAAAGCACTGTACTTTTCAATGAAGATAAATTTAAACTAGTCTTAACTTTAAATACACTCTGTACATTGCTAATGTGGTAGCTCTTGAGCACTGGACTTAAGCACCCCTGATCTAGAGCATGGAATACAAATTTTGAATTCTCTGACTTAAGCTTCCTCCAAAAATACAAACATCATTTAAAGTCCCCTAGCAGAAATGTGGGGAAATTGTGCTTAAATATTTCTAAATAGAAATATTTTGCTTTACTTTTGCTTACATTAAAGTTCCACTTATTCTGGAGGAACAACAAAGAGGTAACGAAAGAAACAGATAAAAGTTTGAGATCCACTGTGAGGTTTCCAAAGTCTGAGGATTTGGGGTGCCACGTCATTTACAGGTAATGGTTTAGTGTGTTTTATTGAGACCATGTAAGCACAGTTGCCTTGGCTGTTTTGGAGCATTTTATGCTAACTTATGCTGAAAAGCTTTTATAGAGGTTTCAGTTTCAGGGCTTGGATTCTGCACATACTAGATATTAGTATTTACTTTATGACTGTAATATTAGGTATTAGTATTTACTTTAATACCATAGTATCACTGTGCTTAAATAGGCGGCAAATTCACTGACCTGAACTACTTAGAAGGTCTAAGTGCTATAATCAAGAGATCCACCATTTTCATAAGTGCTGATCACCTCCATAGAGTATGCTATAACTCAAGAAAAAAAAAGACAAAAAGCAACATACCTAGTATTGACTGTGTGTACCATAACTGTATATAGACTTACTTTTACAAAATGTGACTTTTATGTATTAAAAGCCTTTTTTTTATTACTTGTGTTATAAATTTCAGAGAAGCTGGAGTAGTAGGTTTTTCAACAGAAATAAACACTTATATATATCACCTGTGTAACAGATCTATGTAAGATTTTAAAAGAAATGAATTAAGTCTTTTTTTAAGCTATTTGCATTTTTGTTGAGATATTCTCCTATATGCTTTTTTTTTATGATTCAGAAAAAAGTTAATCCCGGACTACTTATGCACTTATGCAGCAACGCTCACTTTTGCATCAAATCCAATATATGGATATCACTTTATATTTTTCTATAGTTTTTAATATACGGTTTTACTGCCACATTGGATCAAAGTATTTAAGTTCATAAAAATCTAGTCCTTATTTTCAACTGTATTCACATGATTCCAACCAACCAGCTAAGCTGTGTTGCAGCGGTCTGCTGCTCCATAACAGCAGAGGCTGGGGGGTGGTGCTTTAGTGTAAGCCTGTGATGTTTGGAGGTACATGACATGTTGGGCTTTTATGCTGCTACATAAATTTTTGGGAGGGCATTTACATCTAAAATGTAGAACCTCTGATTCTGACTCGGCGCAGCATCTCTGTCAGTTCCTTCAGGCCCTGCGGACCCTGCAGCACCCACCGGTTCTATTTAAGATTAAAATTCTGTCTCATTTTTATTCATACAAGTTACCAAGGGCTTTCATTTTCACACAGACCACATGTTTTAATGTATAATTTATTCTCTTAAATAATAACGTTTTACCAACATAAAATAGAGGCCTTCGTCATATATTTAAATTAAATACTTGAAAAACTGTAGTAATTGCATAGGTATATTTTACCATACCACAAATATGCTATAGTACAGACATATGTAATTTATATAACAGTTGCCTTTTTGTCTTTTAGGAATTCTACCTAATTTGCTTTTAACCTTTGCTTGATCTGCTTCTGCGTAATTCTGGAAATTTGAATGGAAGATTCAGAGGTCCAGGAGTCCAAAGCTTGAGCAGGCATTCCGATCAGAACAGGAACAGGCTGGTTCAGGGTTCTAGGAGTCCACAGAGAGCTCAGGCAGAACATTCAGATGGGAACAGGCAAGCTCAGTGGTTGAGGGGCAGGACAGCTCAGGATAACAAGAACGAAATGCTACGAAATGCTAAAAAATTTGCTCTCTCCACTGAGCCAATAACGGAACAGGCACACTCAGTGAATAAGTACTAACTAGTGGATGGACTATTAAACGCTAAAACCTCTCTTACCACTGGCCCCCGAGAATGAGAACATGAACTAGTGCATCAACAACAATAATCTCCCCCGATGGCTGGATTGAGCTGTATATAAAGAAGCCGGAGCAGGTGGATTAGATGAGTAGTTGGAAAGCGGGCAGATTTAAACAGGTGAATAAAATAATCAATGATCATGACAAATACATAATTTCATAGAAACTGAAACACAAAAAAAGACAAAATCATTGACATTGTGACTTATTCCCAAAGTCATTTCTAAGGTTTTGGTAATGCACTGCATCACAGTGAGAGCCATTATCTACATTAGAGAAAACATTGAACTGTGGTGAACCCCAACTTTCTGTAGTTAAAGGAACTATAAATTCTCCTCTTTGGGATAAAATCCTAAAGTAAAATTTCAGGACATTAGTAGTGACATACTTGGCTTATATACGATGATCTCAACCACTTAAGAATGATTCAAAATGGCTCAGAGAGCAAAAAATAAGGAATAAGTGTGACTTATAGTCAAATTCCAGACCTAAATCTCTGTGTTGTTTCATAAATTAAATAAATTTGGGAAAGCTGCTACTGTATATATATATATATATATATATATATATATATATATATATATATATATATATATA
>NW_015150459.1:1628152-1631351 GCF_000732505.1 Cyprinodon variegatus | reverse complement strand
TATATATATATATATATATATATATATATATATATATATATATATATATATACCACAGTGCTGCATATTTTCACCTTCAGGATACAGCCCAATTTTATAAAGGTAGCAAGTATCAGTTAGTGCCCTCAGAAGTAAATGCATCAAGAAAAAACAAAAGAATGATGTCTGCTCTAATTCTTAGTGATTAGGGTCATGGCATCCACAAAAAAAGGTTAAATTGAAGACAAAGGGAATTTTGTTTCAGAAAACGTTTCAAAACGCCCATCCAGAGTTGGATGTGTGTGTGTTCAAAATTATACGTGTAATAGAGTTGATAGTGACAGATTATTGGCCTCTGCAGTTACTTACTGTAAGCAAAGCCTTAAGAAACAAACCTTATGGCAATGATTAAAAACAGGAGTAATTGTCTGCAGAGCTGTACTAAGTTTAGCTGATCCATGCTGTCAAAGTTTTAATCATCAGCTATTCACATATATCCTTCTTTGGCTTTGGAATGCAGATGATCCACAAAGTCCTCAAAGGACAAATTATGGAAACAGCTGCAATTAGTGTCTGATTTATATATTGTGGTAGAACCTTAGAGACTAATTAAAGGCCTTTGTGTTCCTGTCTATTGGAGACATGCTAATTTAAAGCCTTTTGACTGTGATTCACGAGGAACAAAATCTGAAATTTATGCATCTCAATTTGTGCACGCCCACCGCAATAATGAACACTCAGTGTAGTTGTTTAAATGGGACATAGTAAACATCAAATCTCTGCATCATTAGACCAGAATCTCCTATGATGCTAAAAGGAACAGCTTGTCCTTTATTTGATGGAGTTGCAGGAGGTCTATTGCATAAAGCCTTGCTATTGTGCTTATGGCAGATTTCTGGAGAAAGGCAAAGCAAATTATCTGCAGGATTTTCCTCCCAAGAAGCAGATTTCTTAGTGTTTATTAAATTTTTTAGAGTGCTTCTGAGCAATGCACATTTTTTCCTCTTAACAGTCAAATTACTATATACTTCAGCAATTACTTAATGTACTCTAATGAGATTTCCTTCTCGAAATGGAAGGATTCATTTATTTTAATGTGACGCAATCCACTGGGCAGGTTTATGCATCACGTCCCCCTTGCGATCCAGAGGAGGCTTTGAGTCATAAATAGTAAGATGAGCTTGGCTTCCAGGTTTGCCATTTCCCCCACAGCAACAGAGGTATATGATTTTGCGATCCAGGCACAGAGGATCTGTTCAGGGGCATCAGCAGGTCACTTTCCCCATGTTCAGGCTTAGCTTCCTGCAACCAGGTATTTTCTAGGATTAGTGAAATAATACCACGCTGACAAGCGGTGTTTATGTCATGGACCAAGGAAGTGCAAAATCCAAAACACCACTAAGACACAAAGATTAAGTAAATGTTTTGCCTCTCTCTGCAAAGTAAACATCATTGTTTATAGTCCTGAAGCATCCAACCAAATTACAGGGCAGTTAAAAGCCAGACAAGTGTTTAACCTTTGTATATTGCTTTAAACTGAAATGAAGGATATGAGATTCTTGATGGATTATAAAACTGATAACACTTTACTATTACTGTACAAAAGGCGAACATTTTTCCAACAGATAAAAATATATCATTCCAGTATATGATAATTCAATGTGTCTGCCGTATTCTACTGGGGTGGTGTTTGTAGCTTGAAAACTATTATTGAGAAACTGTTTGATCGACATAAGCGTACAATATGCACTTAACTCCTTTCAACACAATTGTCTATTTTTAATGAGATGTTAGTAATGTTTTAAACATCCATATTTGTTTTTTTTTTCTTTTTTTCCTGTAATCTAAAAACAAACTAACAGTTATAGCCTTCTATCAGCCAGCTGACTGGCAGTTCCCTGAAGTAATCTGGTGTTGGTGTCTCTAATTGTGTAGAGATTCTTTCATGCTTACAGCAATGATTGGTTAAAACCCCAAAGCCATTTGCATTTATTCCTTATAAAAAAAAAGTTATGACGATTTCAGTTATGTTTAAAATCATCCTTTAAGAGCCTTGTCCTGCTCTTTTTTTTTTTTATTTCTGTCCCTCCTCTTAGTCAAATACTAGGTAATTATCAGGTCTCTGCACACCTTGATAGGGTTCTGATAGGTTTATGTGAAAAATCTGATCATCTTGAGACTGAGTGGGGACACTGGCCTAAGATGATAGAAGCTAAATATACCTGCACTAGATGATGAAAACTAGTGGTCACAAAATATTACCCTGGACAAAAATAAATGAAAATATATAGGAGGTATTAAAACAAATGCTTTATATAAAATTGATCTCTTCTGGTAACGACCACTGTATTTTGGGAGCACACAATAAGAACCACAGCTGTAATTGTGCTCCATAACAGTTGTCTAGAAACATAATTTTGTCCTTGTCAAACTCAGTTAAAGCTTTATGCCTGCCCATATTTTCTCCTGTCACCTCATCATTTAGGAGAGGAGTGTTTATTTGTTATAATTATGTGGCATATGAATCACTTCCCTTGTGTTATACTATATACAATCGGTGTACACTTTCATGACTAAATCCTTATTGCACTGAATGGATGCAAACCTGAGAACAAAAAAAAAATCACTTATACTGATCCGTTTATTTAGAACCTTTTAAAAATGTCCTAATAAACCTTTATGGTACTTTTGCTGCCTTTGCTCCCACTCAAAAGATTGGTTCCAAAACAGTATACCTTGTAGCCCCCATTACTTCCTCTGTGCATAGGGAAGGTAAAAATGATGGATACTGTCATAAATGTACAAAATGTGAAAATATAAATAAGGCTACATTACTAGTGTGCATGTTAAAGACAGTACTTAGGATTCTTACTTCAGTGTTATATTTTTGAAATCCACAGCTTTTAATCTGATAATTCCAAGACTGAAGAGCAAAAGAGCTCTAGTTAAATGTGACCCTTGGGTAAAAAGGAAAATGGCAAAGTCCTCATTTAAGAGGTTTTAGTGATATAGATTAAGTTTGGATTCCCTTTCAAGCTAAAATTAACTCTCGCAGTAGAACTTCTTTGTCTTATGGAATGTGCAACCATCAAAATATATATGGCTTCAGTAAATAAATGTAGTCACGGAAATATACAGCTTCTGGGTTTTCTGTGAAGTGGACATCTTTATATTTACCTGCTAATTATTGTATTTATACCTAGTCACTCCCTTTTACACC
>NW_015150459.1:1603860-1628118 GCF_000732505.1 Cyprinodon variegatus | reverse complement strand
GTATGTATGTATGTATGTATGTATGTATGTATGTATGTATGTTTATATATAGTCTGACACTTTGACATGTGGAAAAGTTTTGAAAGAATATCTTATTAGTAAACCTGAGAACAGACATTTAGTTGCTGATAAGAAGTGAAGTGAAATTTATTCAAGTTAACTTTGGTGATAGAAGACGAGCAGAGACATTTTCTTTTCTGACAGAGAGGGATAATTTGATAAGAGTGGAGGTTGAGGAGCGAGGCTCTCTCCGTAAACTGATCTTGCTGCAAACGTCTTTTAGAAGCTGTCTAAGCTGTCTTCTTAGTCTGTTGCCGAGTCACATGGGGACTTTGCTGCCTTCTATTTGACAGAAGATGTTACATTGGTTATCTCACCAATTACATACTGGTATTTGTACTTCAAATATTTAAGTTTTAAACAGAGTAGTACGTTAAATTGGGTTTCAAAAATGTCACAAAAATATAATGTATTCAATATGTAGTAATTGTACACATAGAGGAAACTTTAGTAAACCTGTATATATACCTGAATCCCCTCCATCATCTGTTACAAAACATGTGTTTTGGCAATAAATGATAGATTTGTGGATTTATTTATGCATCAAGACAGCCTCCACTGTTATTTTAAAATATATAACATATCCACTTTATCCATCCCATGGTTGACTTCCCATTTAATTACTTTCTAGAAATAAAAAATAGACTAAATCTGTATTTCTAATAGATAACAGAGAAGGATTGTCCATTATGCCTCAGCACCATGGAAGAGGTGGAAGTGACTCTATGAACTTAATTATTTTTTGCGACTGAGAAAAATCTACAGACGATGGAGACTGATTTTTTATATCTGACCCCTCGTTCACACAATTAGGTTGTCCAAGATATCCTAGAGAAACTGAAAACATTGTTGTTTTCTTCAAAATTGTGGCATTACCAAGTAGCTTGATTAGCAGCATTTATCTAAAAATCCGAAAGGTTTTTGGTTTATCATCAATCTACCCAGAAAATAAAGAAAATAGGTCATAATATTAAGTCCAATGACAACTGGATACATAGTGCAGTAGTTTCTTATTTATAAATAATCTATGTACATGCATAGATATATATTTTTTTACTTGACCATATTTATGGATCAGCTAGAGAAAACCCAAGAAATATTTCAAATGCTAAAAAATGTTTTCCCCCTCTATCTATACTCTGTACGGTGTCAAGCTGATAGTCTGACAAACACCACCGTCTGAAGCAACACTTTGCTTTGATGTTGATATAGACATGTTTTATAAGTTTTGAGCAGTAGTCCACACCATCTTAAAAAGGAAAAAAAAAGAAGCTTTTCTTTGAATTTTATGCAAAAGAACAGTAGTGAAGTCCAGTTATCTGCTCTACCAATGTGGTATTCAGGTGATATGAAAGGATATCCTAATGGAGAGACAAGAGCTTAAGATATTCTGCTGCTCTGATGGAGTGGACATGCAAGCAAAAGCACATTTAAACACACACACACACTCCTTAAATCCATTACGGCGTCAGACTTCAAAGCTCATATTGGTTCTTTTTTAGTATTCCCTGAAAATGGAGAGGGTTGCTGAATGTTTGCAGAGCAAATTCAATACCTCATGTAATGTGCACTGCTATTCCTAAGTGCAAATATCTTCCGATATTTTCCTCTCTTGGAGTATCCAAAATTATGCCTGTGTGTCTTTTTTGGCCTGTGTTTATGTTTGAGAGCATGTTCTCATGGCTGCCTTGGGTGTCTTTGTCTTTTGTTTTTCAGGTGGGATTTTCGAACAAACAGACGGACCTGTTTCACTTGTTAGCGCAGAAGAACTTGCCTTTAAATTTGCTGTGAATAATATAAACAGAAACAGGACTTTGTTGCCAAACACAACATTAACATACGACATACAGAGGATAAATATCTATGACAGCTTTGAGGCATCAAGAAAAGGTAAGTAAAATATTCTGATATGATAATAAAATAAATCCTTACAGGAATCAGATTACTCTTGCACACAAAGGTGCATCTTGGGGAGTACGAATAAAAATATTTTTACTCGGTTAGGATTCTTTTACTTTAATTACTGCATTGTCAAGTAAAACATAATTTACTCTGAAAAGAGAAATTTAGCAAAAGTTTAAATTTTTTTTTTTAAATGATCCAGTCTAAGTTTCATCAAACTGCTCTTTTTCAGGACCAGCATAAGCTATGTGTTGTTGCTCTGGAAGTACTGAATTTACCCATAAATTACTCCAAGCCTCATAAATCTCTCTAAAAGTCTTGAAGTGACTTTACTTTGGAATCTTTTCAGGCCTGTAGCCATTCCATTTTGCTAAGACACTTTTTTTCTACCAAACTTCTTCCATTCACTTAAAGGTATTGTGGAGGATTGTTGCAAATTTTTAAAAAGATCCGCCCTTTCCACTTTAAAACAAAATGCACATGCACAACCCTGTACCTGCTCCCGAGAGGGAACTTCTATTAAAAGTGTGTGAGAGCAGTGCATAAGCCCATTTCTCCTTGTAAATTTTCCACTAAGTCAGACTAACCACCGCTAAGTGAAAATGGGGATGAGCACGTACTGTAGGATGGCCTTACATAAACATATCACCAGAATGATTGACAATTAGGAGGACCACTTATTTTGATGATCCACCTGGAAAAATAACATCCTCCATTATACCTTTAACTTTCTGGTAACATGCAGCTGTTAGGCCTGTCACTTATGCACATTTTTCTAACTTTAAATATCAATATTTGCTTTCACTAAACTGTCAATTAACATGTTTTGACACAACTGTTGTTGTGAACAAGCAATTTCAAAAGTATTGTTCTACACTGACCCTTCCTGGCTTACCCTCATTGAATAGGGTGCAAACTATTCCTTAATATTACCCTCTATGTAATATCCTTATTTGCGAGCTACTTTGTGAGAAAATATCTGACAAATGCATAAACAAAATACTAAACAGCTATCAAGTAGATGGTTTTCCATATGGTTGTGTAGTCCAGAACTTTTCGTGACAAGAACTCTTTAGTGGAAAACATCAAAGAAACTGTGCATTACAAATCAATATTGTTTGTTATATATCTTATGTAGGTTATAATTTAGTATTCGTAATATAACAATTTATTGATCATATTCTGATTTTCTGTGATTTAACTTTATTCTTTTTTTTATTAAAGTTAAATAAGATTTTTTCTTATTTGAACTGCTAAAGACCAAACCCACTCTTTTTAAAGATTTTATTTTTCTTTTTCCCCGATAGCCTGTGACCAGCTGTCTTTAGGTGTGGTCGCAATATTTGGACCATCACATAGCTCATCTTCAAATGCTGTGCAGTCTATCTGCAATGCGCTGGAAGTGCCACACATTCAGGTGCGGTGGAAACATCACCCTATGGACAACAGGGACTCATTTTATGCCAATCTATACCCAGATTACTCATCATTAAGCTATGCCATTCTGGACCTGGTACAGTATCTCAAATGGAAAACAGCCACTGTTGTATATGACGATAGCACAGGTGAGAAGACCACAAATTTTTACACACTTTTAAACAAACACATATTCAAAGCATTTGTTTTTCCAGTAAATTATAATAAAGCCTATTCCCTTATTTATGCTTTTTTCTTCAAGGTCTAATAAGGTTGCAGGAGCTGATTATGGCCCCATCAAGATACAACATCAGATTAAAGATCCGCCAGCTTCCGCTTGATACAGAGGATACAAGGCCTCTTCTAAAGGAGATGAAGAGAAGTCGGGAGTTCCGAATCATCTTTGACTGCAGTCACCACATGGCTGCACAAATTCTCAAACAGGTGAGGGCTAAACTATTGTAGAAATTCAAGTCAAATAGAAAAACAGGCAACATTATGGTAGATTTATTTCAAACCAATTTCTCATTTATTACTCTGTGACAGTTCTGTGATCTGTAGTTCACTGCACTATTGTTAATACTTTAAATACGGCATAAAACCAAGATGGCATGCACTGATATATTACCTTACTAAAAGTATCAACAGCTCTTTGAGTATGTCTTATTATTTTTTTTTGAAATACTTCAACCTACTTTATTTAAAGACCTAAATAAATCAGTGTAATAGTGTGGAGTAAAACAAAGGATACATGGTTTCATTGGTTCTTTACAAATAAAACTGTGAAGAGTGATATGTATTTGTTGCATCACAATAAGCTCTAATCCCTTCCAATAAAATTCAGTTCAACAACCTCCCTTAGAAGTCTCAACATAGTCAAAGTGGAGCCTAAGAGGTGTTTCAGAGAGCCTCAAATCAATTCATGATCTCTATATAGCAGCAACTAACAAGGATGGTTGTGGTTACACCCTTTTTACAAAATCATGTTATTTACATGCAGTCAAGCCATTTAGTCAGCCATTCAATTAAGATCCCTCCAATTGGTGAAAAATCCTTTGTTCCTATAAAAAATAAAGTATCTGAGAACATCCTTTTACTGTCTCTGCAGCAGTCTCTCCTGAATAACATCACCAATGATAAGTCAATCTCATGGTGTTAACTTTGCTGTAGTCTCTCATACTGAGCAAACATGTGGTTACAATGAAAAGTAAAACCTCTTTAATAAGAAAAATAGTCCAACAGAATGAGGCTTGCAATGAAATGCTATGTGATGCAACTGAATGGTGTTTTAAAAAGATACTTGAAAACACATAGCGACAGTGGAGAGAAAAACTCAGCCAATTATGCCACCTACAACTTTCGATTTGAGAAGACAAGTGTATACACACAAAATGAACAAACAAATATTGATCCATGAATATTTTGTTTGTTAGATGCAGTAATGGTGAACTATGTAGCTTTGTGAAGGACAGAAACACAGTTAGGCTTTGAGCCAGTTTTAGGCAAAGAAGATGAAAAGAGAGCACACACAGCTAGTGAGAGTAAAAGCTCCACCAATAGCTATTTCTTGGCGAAAAACTGAGATAAACACAAAAAGAAAGGGCCACCTGTATCATCCATAACATAAACTTGTTGACAGCAGCAGTCTAACTTATGTGCCCCCCCGGGATGTTGTCACAGCTAAAGAGAGCACTAGACCAAGAGGCAGCTATCATGAAGAGGAAAACAAAACAAAACTGAGGCAACATAAAGTTATAAGTTCAAGTAAGAAACAATTGAAAAACAAAGTTAGCTGGGAAAAGAGTGAGGAAAAGGGATCTTTATGATTCCTTTTGGCAAGAGCATCTAACTAATGGAGTAGTGAATATATACAAAAATGTTACCAATACATCTCAGTTTCAATGGATAGAGTATATTTTGATATATTCAATTCAATACAATAAAAAAATACTTTATCAATTCCAAAGGAAATTAAATCAAAACTATAAATACATTTTTTTTATTATGTTTGTATGTTTTGTAATGTTTTGTAACATAAATCTGACTAGTTATTACTGCAATCAAATGGAGCATAGGCCCCTTTTTAATCTGGGGGCTATCGAGCCCTACCTGCATCTCCTGACTGCCATGTCATAAAGATCTTAGTCTGCCAATAGTATTTTGCTCTCCATGTCTCGGCAACAGCCAATAAGCATCCAAGACTGTCCTTTCTAAGCTGCCTTATCTTTATGCCATCTGCCTTCTAACCGAGCTGCACACCGGCTCCTTCCCCTTCATCGCTCCAGTCTAACTATGACTCTATCCAGCTTTTTTCCTTCATCTTCCATTCCATCACCAGCTAAAATGTTACTGCATCTCCATATTCATAAATCTGCTCATTCTTGTCATTATCAGCAATGCTCAGCTTTTTTTTTAACCTGTGTTTAAGTACTAAAATATTGATATTCATTCATGTCAATAATTGCTCTCTAATTGCATCCTTGTCTTGTTGTGAGTTCTCTCCAGGTTTAAATAGATTTAAAATAAAAATGACAACCAGAATTACAGTAAAACACCATACCTGTAAGGGGATCATCACCAAAAAAAATGTATTTTTTCTGATAACTGGGTTTACAGGTTGAAATAGGAAGTTTTTTTCTCTGCCATGAAACTTAAACTATTTTACCAGTCAGGGACTTTGACCCATCAATGTGAATTTTACGAGTTTTTTTACACATTTGAGCACGATTTTAGCCAAGTAATTTAAAATTTCTGGGTACACTGTGTACTAGATAAAAGTTCCTGATCTGAGGGTAGGACTCTCAGATTATCATTGGATCTCTGATGGAAGAGGTTATATTGAGCAATGATGGAGGCTGACCCTTTCTTGTAGTGTTCTGATTTTGGGTTACTCTCCATTTTTTTAAGACCTGTGCAATGTTCTTTTTTTGGTCAGCATTTTATACAAATTTCATATTTAATCATATTTTTTTTTATTAAAAACAAACCAAAGGAAGAGTACATACTAATAATGACGATCTAATGACCTCCTTTGAGAGCCTTTGGTTTCTTATTAGCGCCACCTGCTAAAGTGGAGGTCTATTGCAGTTTTCATCACATATTCTCATATGTCATTTGGCCAAATTTTAGCTAATTTTCTGTGGCATTTCAGAGCAGTAGCAACAGAAAGCACATCAATTATCAGGAATACTTTTTACTCAGGCAAATATTGGAGCTATTTAAATTCCTCGAATTTTGGCAGAAAAGCTGCTTTTGTTTAAGTTTTCTGATTATGTTGAAAGGAAATCAATAATGGGAATGGTCCTTTGTACAATTAAACGTCCTGTTTTTTAATCTTGCCCTTGAGTTTGATATAATTTAATAAAACAAGAGCGAAGAAACAAAATATATGCATTTCTAATTTTATCACATTTTTGGTATCCAGGAGCATCCCCTCACCATTTGGTTCCAGTAATCATTAGCCAGTAAAAAGAACAAAGTGGAGAATGTGAAATTAGTTAAACCGTAAAAGCTTTCAGAAGTCAATTATTGAAATGCAAATGTTATGCTACTGAAGTTGAAAATCTGTTGATTTTTTAAATTAACATTACAGTCTCCAGCCACATTATTCATGTGTAATAAAATAAACCTCAAATATAAATATATTATCTATTGCTGAGAAGTCAAATTTCTTTCAAAGGCTCTAAAAATTGTCGCTTTGCCATTGTGTTATTCCCTTGGATTTTTTTCCTGTAGTACTGTATGCCATAATGGTTAACTGAGAGGCTCTTGATGAAAGGTTGTTTAAAAAAAAAAGAAAAACATTCTGACTCAACAGACTCAACAAGTTTTTATTAAATGTTATTCTTTTTCAGAGGTTGAAACAGAAAATAATCTATATAACAGAGAGAAGAATGTTTGAAGGCTTGTCTTAGTAAAGTTATTATTATAATTAAATAGTTTGCTGCAATTCTAATGTCTCTTCATTAGGTTCTTAAAAAATAAAGTTTCTATGTCACTCAATGTCAAAAGCTTCCTATTTGTCCTGATGTCTTTGGCTAAGAAGGTAGAACTTCTCCACAGGGACCTAACATCGTGTTTAAATAACCTTGGGTTTTGATTTTTTTCACAACAGATGGTACAGTTAACTGGAAAGCACAGTCACCATGGGAATGCATTGCCTTTCAATGTAGAACCAGTTAAACAAGTTGCGGTGATAAAGTGTTTGGATATATTGTGAATATTACTGTGCTCTTTTGACTGAAGGATTTTTTTTCATGAAATGCCAAAAACCATTCAAGTACTTGAAAAATATGTAGATTGCATATGGTTTAGAAAAATAAGCAAGTGGTAGCAGATCTTAGAAAACAATATAATGTAAATTCATAAACTCAATAAACCATGAGAAATTTCTCTGTTATTGATGAGTCTTTTTAAAGATATATGTGCAACTGCTTGTTTTGAAGATGCTGTTTGGAGTCTTAAATACTCTCAAGTGAGAAAATTATCAATTTCTTCACCCTAGCTCTCTTCATTTACACCTTTAATTCCCATTCTTTTTTTCTGTATCCTTCCAGGCCCAGACCATGGGGATGATGACAGAGTATTACCACTATATCTTCACCACTCTGGTAATGCACCATGCTTGTTAATGCAAATAGTCTCGTTTGTTCTCATCTCTTCTGTGCTCGAGCTTTTGATGAATAGTGGCTAATTGCCAAAGGAGTTTGGAACCAGTCCATAACATCAATTTTGTTTGACAATCAGGCGGCATATAGGAGTCCCAGGTTTTCCAATGGTAAACACTGCTTCATGTGGCTGTCTTTGAAATATCCCAAAACAAAGGACCCAGATTAAGAATTTCTTGTGGCACTCAGAGATATATTATTTCAGGAAATGAAAACAAGTTGAATAACAAAAATTCAAGATTAAAAAAGTAAAATGTATTGAAATGTGAAATAAATGCTCACAACAATGCATGCATTATTTACAGGGGAGACTACAAATATGTATTTTTAATCTGAGGCTAAACATGGAAACTGAGTGAATATGACTTGTATATTTCCTTATATGGATTACAAGGTTTTTTTGGTTTGCACAAAATTACCTGTGTCATAATATAACATTTTAAAATGTTATGCTACAGTAGATGTCTTAACCAGAAAAAAACTGAGGTTGAAGATCAGTTATTCCCAACATGGAAACATTAAATTCCTACAAATTAAATGTACAATTTAAAAGATTAAGTAAAGTGTTTTTTTATTTTTTTTATTTTATAATCAATTACTGTATGTTCCACTTTTGGACAATCATTATTACTTTTGACTGAGAGGGGTACTTATGGTATGAAAAAATTACCAAAAGGGCTACACAAGTCAAAAAGGGTTGGGAAACACATGTCAATACGTCAACATAAGCTGTCGTGATCATAGTCAGGAATAATACAGTTGTGAATTAGCAAACACTTTGTAAGGAAGAATAGAGATTTTTAATAACATTAAAACAAAATTTTAGCCTTTAAGGAACCAAACATCATAAATTCACCTGATGTGTTTTGTTTAATGGGACATGTTAAAACTGGGTTCCCTGTGTTTGAACCTATAAGACACAGTACCAGACAACCCCACAAACATTTTCAGTCTATCAATTAGTTTATCAAGGTCAGGATCTACATGCACTGGGAGCAGTGCATATCAAACTCTTGCTCCCTGGTATAAAGCCTGGATGCCCCCTATTAAAGGGCCCCTGAGTCCTCACTCCTGGAACTCCCCACACAGAGCACCACGAGGGATACATGTATGGTCAAATATCTTTCAAATATCTTTCTTTAGGTACACATTTAAGCAGACAGATGAAGCTTTGAAATTATGTTAAAAAAATCTGTCATCTTAAAGTCTGAAAAAATCTATAATAATATATTTCTTCTGTATTTTTATTTGACTTCCTAAAGGTAAAGCGGATCGAACAAATTGAAAATACCATTAGATTAATGAAGCTTGTGTACAAAAAAAATCTCTTTTACATAATATGTGTGTATGTTCATTTATTTGTTAAAGCACATTTGTTCTTTATATTGAAGTTACTCGGACTCATGTAAGAGTGGTAATATTATTTCAGTAAAAGTAAAAAGATAAGACAGGAATTTATTGATCTCACAAAGAAGAAATTCACTTAGTGTAGTTAAGTCGTAACTACCTGTAATTATGATGAAATGTATAAAAGGCTGCCCTGGGATCTATTAAAACAAAACTGAAGTAGATGCACACTCTCTATAAATATTTATCTACAAAGACTTGCTTTATCTGACAGCTAGCACCATAGTCTTTAATATAAAAATGATTACAGATCAACCCAAAGCTTAGCAAGTTTTTTATTCAATACTTTATTTTTGATGATGCAAACAACTTAAAATGGTCTTTATAACAGTGACCTTCTCATCTTTTATCATTTTTAATCTACAGGGGCTCAGTATAAGAGTCTGAAGTGTGTTTGTTTTCACTATTACCCTTCATATCTGGGAACAAGCAGATTGAAGGGAATGCGTACCAGCATGCTCTGTGCTGTTTCTTTCACCCCCGGTTACTGTCTTTGTCTCCTGACTCTCTTGAATGCTCACCCTCACTGTCTCTGCAGGCATGGCCATTCTGTTGTAATAACACGTTCTGACACAGGGGTCCAGTTATGATGTGTGTCATTTCTCACAGCTGACAGCGTACCAATGACTTTGTTATGCTGTATGTCATGTTCAAGTAGCATCTATTTTGCTTCAATATGCTAATCGGAAAAATGTTTGCTGTATGTTCAGCAGCATTACAGCTCATTTATTATCTTTCGTTTAATTCTTTTTTTTTGCAACAGTATTTTTCATGGATATATTGATAGAATCAGTTTTGTACCTAACTAAAACTGCAATATTGTTGTCATACTGGTAGATATTGCAATAAGAAGATTATGGCAACAGTATTTGATCCAGAGTAATGAATACTTGCATGGAGTACATGGCAATACAATTGCCTCTCCGTGGAATTTACTGATGTCTATGTTTCATCTTCAGAGGTGAGAGAAGTGTCGACTTATTAGAGCGTGAAAAGGCAAAAGCTCACAGTTATGGGGGTAATAACTTCCTTGTCCTCTGAAATGAGACTGTCATAGCTTCTGCCTTGCCACAGCGATCTTATAGAGCTTTAAACAAAGGACTTAGTTATCATTCTCCTTACTGTAGCACGTTTGCATACACTCAAAAATCTGCAGCATCTTAACCTTCAGAATCCTTTTTGTTTTAGTCAAATCTAGGATAATATTAAGTTTGTGGTGTGTGTGTGTGTGTGTGTGTGTGTTTGTGTGTGTGTGTGTGTGTGTGTGTGTGGACTTCTGCAGTGAAAGTGTTTTTTCTTTTTTTTTTTCTGGCTTTTTATGTAAAAATAATTTATATTATGGTCACACCATTTTCTTCCTAAATATAATTTTAATAGTTCAATAGATGAAGACATTAACACCAGATGTTGGTATCTACAGTATTTCAGTTATCCATGCTTGCTAAAAAATCTAAGCAACTTATATCCTAAGATAAATTAATTGTGGTAGACCTTAATGACAGTCTGAATGGGGATTGATCATGCTTTCTGAAATCTATTAATACTCTAATATTAATATTTGTGAAAAAATGTATGTTTTCCCTTTCCCAGGTGTAAATGTAATCAAACTTTACATGCAAAATGTATTTTATTCTAGAAGATTCTGGTATTCTCCTCTATGCAATCTGTTCTTCTTTTTATTCCTTTATATCTTACTTGAAATAAAGTAGGTCATCGCCTGCTCTATATACATCAAATGAATACCATGTACTGAAAAACAGCCCCAAACCATAATATTCTCCCCTCCTGATTTCAATGAGTGTTAGAGGGTTTGTGTGGTAGTTTGCAATGCATCGTAATTTCTATTTCAAAAATGGTATGTTCAGTCATGTTCAGTTTTTAAGTCTGTTTAGGAAAACTTATTTCATGTTCATTTGCTGTAATAATGCAGAATTGCTCTCCTAATACAGAAGAGTGTAAGCTTTTTTTTTATTTTATATTATTGTATTGTCCTAATTTTTAAATTAAAGACAGAAATATTAAGCTAACATTTTAACTTCATATTTATATTTCTAGTGCTTGCAGCTGCAGTAATTTGCATGGATTCTTTTTTAAAGTTAGGAAAAACTGAACTGCATTCCAGACAAAGGAAAAAGAGAGCTTTATCAGAGGGTAAAATGACCGTTCTTGAGTGAATGTCTTACATGCTCTTAGTCCCCCAGCACTAACCCTACAGGGTGCTAATGAAATATCTATGTTCATCCAAATGTCTTTTCCTTGCCCCCCGGCCCAATTTTACACGACATGTGTCAACATGCGAATTCACACGTCAGCGACAATAGCTGCCCCAGAAATAGGAAAGGCTTATTCTAAATTCCTTTTTATTATCATAGAACATGCAAAGGCAATGCAAGAGCTGAATATTAATATCAAACAAAAAGCATTGTTTGCTCTTTTTCTTTAATTTTTCAAACTAAAGCAAATAATTAATAATATGCCACCCCTAAAAAAACCACAGTCCTTTGTTTCTTTCAAAACTTTGATTAAAAAAAGGCAAATTGCATGAGATGCTTATTGCATAGCAATTATTTTTATAGACAGAAAGACAACATCATCTTTTATGAGAATGTGAGCACACTAACCCTTATGCTCTCTCAGATGCGATTTAAAATAAAAGGTTTCTATATTTCTTTTCCATCATAAATAGTTATTTCTTAATTTTAATTTGATGCTGTCTAAATCTATTTCTCCTGCAACAAATAATACAGAATATATACATCCAACACAAGTGGTATCTGACTAGATAAAGATCTTTAATTTCTTTTTCTCAAAAGGACCTGATGGCCATTGACCTTGAGCCATATCGCTTCTGTGGTGTCAACATGACTGGCTTTCGCATCCTCAATGTGGATAATCCCCAGGTTGCGTCGATTGTGGAGAAATGGTCAATGGAAAGGCAGATCCCACCTAAACCGGATTCAGGCCTCCTGGAGGGCATCATGACGGTATAAATATAGATTTTTTACTTCTTCAGTTTTAAAGTCAGCTTTAATAAGTACATTTTTTTTTCAGACAATACAATAAAATCACAAATTTAACAAATACTAAAATACATAATTAATTATAAACATAATGTATATGTAGAATTTAGTGATTGTCTAAAAAAAGGGTATGAAGTTGTGAAAGTTAAATTACTAAACTGACATCTCCTAAGTTAATGAATCATTATATAGACAATACTGTAAATGCTTTTTGAAGTACACACATTTTCTATTATCTATTCAAATGGGCAATAATTGTACTATTGTATGTTTTGATTGTAATATGGAGACTATGAAACATTTTTGTGGTTTTCAGTAAAAAAAAAAAACTTAAATTGATCAAACATATAAATAAATACTGATTACAAAATAAAAAAAGATTATTGAAATGGACAACTGCAGAAAAGAAAAGTTCTACCTGAACTCGTAATATTTCTGTCTAGGTTGGGTTGGATAGTAACTGTATCCTTACTAGTGGACTGATGTATATTTTTGTGTCACAATAGGTAGCTTATGATAATGTGTTTAGGGAGACAATGTTGCAGACAATGTTGCTTATATTACATTTAGGTATAGCACAGAAGGTATTTTTTTTTATATTGGTTGAGCAGTATAAAGAAAACAAAACACCACACTATCATCAGGTGAGACAGACACAATATGCTTCAGATTTGAATGTTTAAATTATTTGTAATTTATGTAAAAGATGCTGATTCTCTATTATTTGAATAATTAGTCTTCAAATAGTCTACAGCAGAGGTTGACATCCAACCTGCAAGATCCTATGTGCAACACTGACTGCTGGTATCTAACAACAAAAACAAACACAGAAAAGAGAAGCAGTAACAGTTGCAGCATTGACAACATTGCTCCCTGAATCAGTTATAATTTTAAGTTTCATATTACATTTGCCATGTGTTAGAGCATACCATGTATAATCAGTCTCATATTTCTGGGGTTGTAAACAGAAGTTTTCTTAAAACAGGCTTTTGAAATGTTTACAAGCCATTTGCAAGCCAGTTTTTTGCTTTTTTATTTCTTTATTTGTCTATAACAAAAAAGTTGAATGCACAGACTCAGTTCCTTAGTTAAGGAATATGATTGCTATACCTTACAATGTAAAAGAAAATCAAACAGTACTCCTGTCAAAGAAATGTAAAAGTATGTAAGTGTAAGTGTAAAACAAACAACAAACTGTAAATAAAAATGCAAATACAATTATATTCAATGCATCTGTACATACAGATTGCTGTTGCTAATGACATCATGATGCTGACAACTAGGGACATAATTGTCATTCGCCTAACTGTATCCCTCCAAAATATTTTAGATTTTGTAAAAAGCTATCAGAAAATGCTAATATTTGAGGTATAAATTCAATGTAAGTATATTTAATAATCTTAAGATTCAATTATGTGGTACCTCTTTATTATACCTCTTTACTGGCAGCAGTCTAGAAGCAGCACTGCTGCCCCAAGTAGCTAATAAAAAGCAATTAATGTTAGTCCCCTCTTTAAATTTTAAACAGGTAAAATATATCATGCAGTTTAATAAACGTGCCTTTGAACAATCTGCTAACTTACACCCTTGGTAGTGTCTGTGTTGAAACCTATTTTTAATGTCTTATCTGTGTGATTAAGATTTTTTAAATCCACCAGCTTAAATAACGTTCACCCCTTATTCCAGACAGATGCAGCTCTGACCTATGATGCAGTTCACATTGTATCCGTCTCATACCAGCACGCTCCACAGATGACTGTGAACTCACTGCAGTGCCACCGACACAAGCCCTGGAGATTCGGAGGACGCTTCATGAGTTTCATTAAAGAGGTGATGGGTCACCTTTGGCCAGATGTTTTCCTTTGCAGTTGTTGATCATGAAAGAAACTAAGTGGTGAACCAGAGAATGAAAGTGCAAGCTTGGTGGTGTTATCCTATTTAGATCTTAATCTTGATCACTCAAACTCGCATGGCAAGAGAAACTAATCTTGATACACACAACAAAGTGGCTTTTTGTCAGTTTTTAATTTACCATTATTCATAACTTAATTCATCAGAAAAAAAGATCAATATAGTCTGTCGGACGCACATATTGCATGACTACCTTATAACATATTCAGTGTCTCGGAAAATCTACAGTCTTAGAAAAATTGTAGATTAGAAATTTGCATTGCAAGTTTTCAAACAAAATATTCCTTTGTAAGGATTTCATACATTGTAGGAATTCTCCTTATTTAAAGTCAAATGGAATTTTTTTTTCTCAAAATGTATTTTCTATGCTGTCATTTTTCTTATTTGATTCTGAAATTGTCACAGAGCAGAGTTGTTCATACCAAACACAACCTGCCAGAGCAATTTTCTGTACTTCCGCAGGGTTTGATGCAAAACATGTTCTCACAATTTTCCACCAGCATTGCAGGGGCTGTTAGCTGTAGAGCTCTACCTCAGACTTTACTGGGATGGAGTTGGTTTATACGGAATACCACGAGAATTACGTAAAAAGAAATACAACCATTTCAGTTTAGTTTTTGAAGGGTTAGAAATTGTATTTTGTAATTCATTACTAGATAAAGGACTTTAAACAGTTGACAGGATGCCTGAATAGAATACAGCCAAGACTTCTCATTATTCAATAATTTATTATTAAATGTAATTTAAAACATGTATTTTCATATCCCACTTTAAAATGCAGATTTTAAAACCACAATTAAACAATCAGATTATAAAAAGCTTTCTCTCTCAGACATTTAAATATGTAATTCCCTTTTTTTATTTCCATTTTTTCTCACCTTGCATTTTCAAACCGTTTTTAACAAGTGTGTTTCTTTTTACCTTGTCCTTTCCATTTACCGTTGCAGTGAACATTGTGATGACAGTGCATTCTATTTCTGCTTTTTCCTCCCTGTGCAACCTTCACCCACATTAAGAATTAGAGTTTTATTCAAACTACTTTTATTTAATCGTCACTGCTATGGTTGATCAGAAATGAACATTGCTAGGAAAGTATTAATGTCTATTTTGCTGTGTGATAAAGCTGTTGCTGTAAGACTTTTTTTTTCTTATTTCAAAACTGAATGGATAGAATGTAAGGTGTTTTTGAAAGGCTGCTAGTATATCCACCTAGTTGCAGTGATATATATAGGTAGAAAGTCATAAAACAGAGAAGTTTTGGCTGCATTCTATTTAGCCTGCTTAAAGTCTCATTTTGCTAATTAAAAGACAGAATACAACACTGATATGTTGAGATATTATCTCAACATGTTGTAGAAATGAAATTTTACTTTTAAGTACCTGCTTATAACTATGTGCTTGCATTATTTTAATAATTTACTGACTCTGAAATCAGCTAACAAAAGGTCTTCACTCAGTAATGGTGTTAACTCTGAAAAGTTTTGCTTTTATTTCTTTTCAATTAATTTTATTTAACCTTTATTTTTTATCAGAGAACTACAGTAATTGATATTCATGAACATGACTTGCTGTCAGACGTTCCTCTGATTAGTATTTTCTTGCATAAAAAAAAAAAAAAGATCAAATGTTTTAAATGACTGACTGGCTAGTTAGTCACCAGTCACCTCAGCTCAATCTGAACAGAAGAAAGCTCAGGCCTTCAGTTTATCCCTTGATAAATCTCTTGGCCAGATAATTGTTTGTGTTTTTTCTTTTTAAATCTGTCTAAAATAAAAATAAAAACTTTATGCATTAAAACAGACTTAGTACATCACATCTAACTTTGGTTAGATGACTTCATATTAGACTAATAAATAATAGGTTAAAATAGGTAAACAATAGCCTGTGTTGATGATTAGGACAGTGGTAATCGTGACCGGGATCAAGGCTAAAACCTTTTCTGGCTCCTCCAGCTTTGAGGTAGCATAGGTGAAGTGAATACTTTTTTGGATCTAGCTTGTGGATCTTCCAAGTATTTCCTTTTACCAGGGGTTATATTTGACAAAGATGAGCCTGATCTTTCTATATGGAACCCCTAGCTCAATATCTTCACATACATTCAAGCAATACAGTGCTTGAAATTGGCATAGCCCAAATCCTCTGCTCGCTTCAGTGAATTTGAAGCAAAGTACCATTTGTGTCTGACCTGCAAAGATACCTAAGGTGGGCTGATTCGAGTCATTTCTGCTTTTCATCCACCCTCTGTTCTCAAGCAAAGATAACAGTCCCTTTGCACACATTCAAAATTTTCCTCAGGTCTATGAATCACCCTAAAAGAAACCTGTCAGGATGGTAGTTGTGCTTCTGGTGCACTTCACCACAGCTTTCAAGGTGTTTTTAAGTGTGCACACTGATATCTCATATTGCGTGCTAAAGCAACATACCTTTGCAGATTCATAGAGACATACTAAACTGATTTTTGCAAATACTTTATGGAATATTAGGTTCAGTTCATGACTCAGGGATAGGGAAACAGGCAAGAGCTTTGCAAAATATGTATTCTCCCATGGAATAAAAAAGGAGACTGCAATAGTTTGCTTAGCGTTATGATAATCCAGATTTTCTTGATTTTTTTTGTCAGATTTGTCTGTCCTTCAAAAAACAAACATGACTAAAAAATAAATTTTGCAAATAAAAAATTGTTCCACTAAACTTAACACTGCCTGGGTGCTCAGACAACAGCCCACTATAGTTTGCACTTAGGATATGAGGATTCCTCATGCTTCCTACATAGAAATAGTCATACCACTTCTCAGAGCAGTTCTCTATCTGGAATAGAATTAGTGATCTCTTATATAAGTATATTTCAATTGTAAATGACAATATGAAAGAGCTCCATTATTAGAACAAATCTACTGAGATGGAGGCGATACCTGTAGCAAATGATGTGGTAAAAGTGTAGAAGAATATTTGTAAATCAAGACCAGCAGGATAGTATCCTATATGTCACATATTTAAATAAGTCTGTATAGTTAGGCATACATGTTGTGAAATGCATGATTTAATTTAATAAATGATAATAGTCTAAAGTTGTAGAAGCAATTCACTTTTTTTTTGCCAGATTATGAGCCAGAAATATATTAGTTACATAATATTTACATGATCGTACAACAAACAGTGTCTGGCATTTATCTGTTCATAAAATATCATAAAGTCAAACAAGCAATCATCAAATTACTGCTGGAAATTCTAAGCAAACGTTCTCTTACAGTATATACACCTAATTCTAATGAAGGCAGAAAAGTGTTTTAAAAAAATTGTGTTTGGTAATAAAACTTTAACTCGGTGCTAATTTACACTTGCTTCAAGATCAGAGTCTGACATGTTCTGAAGGTTGAATTGGCCCTCAGGATGTGATACGGCTGAGGCATAGTATATGTCATTCTCTGGATTAAAGCTGTTTGAACATGCCTCCCACCTCGATGGCAATATGCCAGAGGGAATGAGGTATGGGAGGGTTTTGAAAAATAGAGTGTAACAGATTTCTCCTTGAAGGTTCGATCTTTACACAACAGGTTCTGGCAAGATGCAGCCTGGACAGAGAGCTGATGGAGGTTCTCACACTATGGGTTTTTAAATATTAGTAAAGTGCAAAGGGTTGACTTAGATAGGTTGACTCAATAACTGTTTGAAGAACTTTTAAATATCCAGTGTGCACATCAGAGACTATGGCTGGATGTGAGTGACATTGATGCCTGTTTCTTTTTTTTTTTATATATATATATATATATATATATACAGAAAAGTACATTTATCACATTTTTGTTTAAGAATTTTAAATTGGCTATCATCTGCTAGTCATATTAGATTGCAAATGGCTAGATAAGAACAGGTAAGTAGAACAAATTGTTGTTTGGACTTGCAGTTGTTTCTGGTGGGTGCAGTTATCAAGCAATCATAATAGGGGGCAGTTGTGTTTTCCCCTTCACGAGGAATCAAGCAAAAGAAGATGGTTGCTAATTAACTCCGTAGTCTGGAGGGAAAATGTGTTGGAGGCGTTGGGATGTAAAATGTAATTAAAAAAAAAAGGAAATGCAGCTTGTGCAGTTTGTCTTTGTGCTTTTGGTCTGTGTATGTGTGGGTGGGAATTTATTTCAACAGAAAGATAAAATGTAGTTTAGGGCAGTTTTCTGGGCAGAACATATAATTTTATTTATTCCATTTTGGTTGTCAGATTAAGAATATAAAAATAAAATGAAGGTAATAACATCATGTCATGTGAGGTAAATTTGCAGGACTTTTCAAATTGAGAAAACCTTGAATTCCCAGCCTTGGCTCTTTTGGCATCCCCACAAAGTCCAAAAACATGACCGCTGCTTAATTGAGTGTAAACTAATTTGGCTTCATTCGTAGATGCTGGTGCATGGTTGTCACTCTGCACAGCTAAGTGGGTATATTGGATGGATGGGTGGATGGATGGATAGATATATGGATGGATGTATTGATGGATGGATGGATTAACATAGGGATAATGGATGGATGTGTAAAGGTTCCATACAAAAAGAATTAAACGTGCTATATGGTTGATTATATTTGAAATGTTTTTCTCAATATGCAGCATTGTTGTGTTTCAGTCTCACTGGGATGGTTTGACTGGAAGATTATCCTTCAACAAAACAACTGGCCTTCGCACAGATTTTGACCTGGACATCATCAGTCTGAAGGAGGATGGACTTGAAAAGGTAAACTTTGTAAAAGATGTTGATTGTGATTAAAATATATATTCTAAGTTACCAGACTGTCTTCTGCTGATGGACCTCATGTAATATACGATTGAAGGATTGCAACAAAGTTAAGCAAATATAACAAGCTTTCCTAATTGGCCTTTATGAACAGAATATAATGACTTTAAGAAAATTATTATGACCATTATGTATATCACCAAAACACTTGATTTATTTTGAAAAACCTACCCCATACAGTTTTTATGATTTTTTTTTTTCTGAAAGCAAAAAGCCTGATGCCTAATCAAAATAGGCAAGGATATATGAGTTATCAATTTTGGTTTTAAGCTATACTATACTATAGTATTCTACTATAATAAATGGCCTGCAGTTTGTCTAAATTACTTATGTTAGGATTCTATGTTTGATAATGTTTTTTTTTTATTTATTTATTTTTTTTATTTGGCTTCATAAAAGGAAGAAAGCTGCCTTTTGTCTAAAGGACATAAATTAGTCGACCATGTAGTAAATTGGTTTGGGGTACACTTTTGGGTATTAAACACAACATTGCTGAGTGCTATTTAAAGTGATGCTTAAACAAAGTATTTGTTGGTAATATACAAAATAAGCACATTTGACAGAAAAAAAGGAAAAACAACCACACAGTTGAAATTGTAGAACAAATCATGTTTTATTTTACTGGAGGCCAACTGCAACAGCTATTATTGGCTAAATGGCTTTCATACAGTATGAATGACTCCAATGAGGATAAGTCCCATTATGTCTTTTTCTAAAACTTCCTAAAGGCGTAGGATTCCACAGTATAATAGCAGAGGCTCTTCAGTTTATAACTCTTCAGAATTGAACTTTGAAATAATTCCTCTCCTTTTCACTGACACCTTGTCCCGTATAAAGGCATTTTAACTGAAGAAAACAGAAATATTTGATACCGTATTATTATTGAGCAAATCCTATGCTCAGCCATTTTAGAGTTGATCCACTGTATACTGCAGATTGCTGGATTATCATTCCTTCCTTGTATATCCACAAAATCAGCTTTAACTGGGTGAGCCGGCTAAAATATGGTCTTTTTTTTTATTCTCAACTAATCCCTTGTAATAGAATATTAGCCTTAGTTTATGAACAGGTTCTTAGTGTGTCACTTTAAGTAGACGGGAGCATGCCCAGGATGGTGAATTAAATATAATGCTCTTTGTGTGTTTGCATGAGCAAATAACTTTTGAATCGACTAATTCATGCTAATCATGTTAAATGAATTGAACTAATTGTAATTGGGTACTATTAGAAGGAGTTTTGCTAAGCGGAAAGCATCCTGATATTTTTAAATTCTCTCCTGGAGTCTGCTTTGGTTGTGTGACAAGCTGTAACTAATGTGGTTTTCAAATTAGAGCATATGCCTCTCTCTGGATTAGCCAGGGAGGACATTAACAGGCATTTTTCATGCTTTGTGTGTGCTTGTGTCTGTGTGTGTTGGGTGGCGAGCGTCCTTAAATGAATTCACCTCAAGCACAAACCCCAGTGAATATTAAAAGCTCAGAGTGTAGTAATAGAGGAAACAGAGGATGGCTTGGTGGAAACCTCGACTTGCAAACAGAGAGTGTTATAGGCAGCCACAGGACTATTTGTGCTAATGATATGTTCCAAAGTGTGCTTCTACAATGTGCAGAGATATTTGCCTTAAGGCTACTAGCATGTGTAACTTCTTTTGATTTGCTCAGATCGCTTCGTTTATCTTTCTGCAGAGAAAAAATGTACAGAAAAATTATTCACCGAATGGAAGCAGTTGTTTTTTCTTCTGCGTTTTCCTCAAGTTATTTGAAAAAAGATTTAAATAATGCATTTTCCTGATAATGACAGTTACATTTAATTTATGAAACCATAACTCAGACTGAATACTCAAAGCATAAATGCAAACATGTTTTGTAATATGTTATTTATTAGGTATTTTATAAGCCTTCTTGATCATCATCCCAGTCAAACAGAACTTTTTTTATTCTGATATATCAATATCCAGTAATTTTTTTTTTCCATTCTGTAATTTACTCAGCACAGTTTTTTTATTTTGCCTTTCAGTGTGTATTCCAAACTACCCCATACTTTGCAGATCACCTTACCCTGCTGATAAAAGGTGACTCAGCCAATCATCTAATGCTGCAGGAGATGTGTTCAACCTGCCACTAATGCAGGAGATGGTTGGCGGGGGAGTTTGTGGAGGTCATAGCTTGCCGACAGACATGGAACACTTAGCTTGCACACTTTTCATCTTCTACAGGTGGGGAAGTGGAGTGCATCAGGAGGTCTTAACATCACAGAAGTGCCAAAGCGAAAAGGGATGAACATCACTGATTCCCTTGCTAACCGTTCCCTTGTCATCACCACTATTCTGGTGAGTCACATGACTCCTATTATTAACTCTTTTCACCTTTATTACTAATAAAATAATTGAATTCAGGTTGACTTTAATTTATTCCAGGATATTTCAGGTGCCGCTTCCCCAGTTACACTACATTGCCATGATTACAATGACAGTCTCCTTTATAGTCACTGAAAATGCAAAGATAGGACAACACGTAATCCTTTGGAAAGGCTTTCAATATGGTTTTGAAATACTCTCTTTTAAGGGATCACTTGATGTCTGAAACTGGCATTGGACTAGATGGCCTAGATCACTATATCCACTATAATTAATTCCAGTGGTGCTTTATTGTGTTCAAGCTTAGAGCTCTGTACAAGCTTGTCAACTTTCTCCTAAACAAACTCACTCATCCATGTGCTTACAGAAGTAGCCATTCAAAATGTCCCCACTTTACTTGATGAGCCCTTGGCTGCTCCCCTAAAATTCCCTTTTAAACATATTTTTACTGAAATATTCTTTCTGTTGTGATTTGTGGACATTAAGCTCTAAAGAGAAGCATCATCTGCTGGTCAGACCCTCTAATTCAGTGAAAGGGTGGAGTCAGATTAAACAAAAGATGCAAGAGGGGGTCACTGCAGTGGCTGGAAGTTAGAGGGGTTTTTGAAGGGAGTTGGAAGGAAGTGGGCTGCCATTCGGCTGGCTTTCGACTGGGAAGGGTCATTTTCAGTGGCTGCTAATGTATGCACGTTACTGCACTTTGTGCACTGGTGCAAAATCATTTTGGTACTCAAGTGATCCAGATTATGTTTCTACACTTTTGGGAGCATAGAATTATCAAAAAAAAAAAAAAAAGTGTTTTGTGCTGCTTTATATAAAGTTACTTTTAGTGGATTTAAAGGTCCAAATATACAGTCTGAAAAAAGAGGGGCACAGCAAATCTACACTTGGTAACTTGCAGTCTGGCCAGTGTCTCAAACCAGATTATTTTGATTACTGAGAGTGATTTTGATTACACACAGAGGAGTTGTGTTTTTCTTTTTCCATCCCTTAACTTCTCTGTCCCTCTACAAAGCCGTTTGGTGCCAGTCTGTACATCACCATGTCCTACAGTTTTCATAGCACTTGGTTTGCACTTGTATGAAGCAACATGGCCACAGAAATCCATTCCATGTGCTGTTTTGTAGCTAAACTAAGGGTCCCATAAAAGGCATCTGCAGAGAGTTAAAAACTTCTGTGAAGTGTGCACCTTACTTCACACTATTACTTTGCACAAATTGTCTGTAATCAGATAGATGGTTGTACAGTATGTTAAAATTTGAGAGCTCAACTGAGTAGCCATCCATGCTTCATGTGAAGTCGCCTAAATCTTCTCTCTTTTCTTTTTGAATATAAGACAATCTTCTCTCTTTTCTTTTTGAATATAAGAAAATCTTCATTAGCACTTATACATTTTTAATGCTTCAAGTTTGCTACCATGTGTTTCACAAGTCTACTTATTAAGCTGGGGAATGCCTGATACTCTTTGCTTGTGATTGAGAAAAATTCCATTCCAATATTTGTCTGCTCTCACCACAGGAAAATACTCTTGCTGAATACTGCATTGTAGCAACTGGAAGTAGGCTCAGTGGGTATTAAAACATTCAAAATAAAGAGCAAAACAGCATAAATAGACCTCCTGACCTCAGGAGAGCATTAACTGCATGTTCAGAAAGAAAGAACTTGAAAATGCCTGTTTTAGACCCATATTATCATTCTTGCTGTTGTTTTTCCTTAACTGTCACACAGCCTGCTAGTGTCTGTGGAAGACCCTATCACAAGGTGACGGGGCAGACATTACCCTGTGCATCCCTTAAAGTTACAACGATAAACACTGTTATTATGCCTATAGTGTGCCACAAAGCTATAATTATGAAAAGCAGGATTGTGGTAGGGAATAATTATTGCCTATCGAGTGCCATCTATATTAATTCTGGCCCAGTATCGAGAAAATGAACAACTACTTAAGTGATCTTATGTTAAACTACAATACTAGAAAGTACAAGTCGATAATTTAATGCCAGAATGGTGTTAAGCAGGTTTTTTGTTTTTTCTCTCTCTCTTCTTAAATATTTTCTTGTATCTGACAGCCTTTTTCATTTGCAGTTTCTTTGGGAATCATTAGTTTAGGAACATAAAACTTTCAAACTGTTAAGGAGAGCTTATACTTTAATATCAATCTCCCCTCGTAGTGTAATGAAATTGCATCACACTGATTCTCAGTGATGCATGAGCAAGACATCTGACAGCTTTATACTGATAACTTTGCAAAAGAGATTAGGGCACTTAATGTGTTTTTCCTCTTACAATAATTGTTTGCACTCCATTGCCTGTGATGCCTTTTTGCAAGCACGCCTCCCTCCTCTTTTTGTTGTGCATGCTCATGCTGCGACTGGAAGGGTTGAGCTGGTATAAAGACTTTGATTTTAGTCCAAACCTTGGGGAATTGCATAAACAGGAAAGCTAGAAACAGATGGTAATGGCCTTCTCACTAAACAAGCAAAGTTTTTGATCAAGTTAATTGGACAACCAAAGTTTTTGGCCAAACAATTTGAATTCATTGTATTCATACTGTATCTTGTTGTCTATTTAAGAGGTAATTTTGTATATGGAATTTGCAAGTTCATTTAAAGAGGGAGAGTCGGTGCATTTTAGCTTCAATATAGTGATTACAGACATTCATCAAGTGATAATATATATTTATATTATATATATATATATATATATATATATATATATATATATATATATATATATAT
>NW_015150459.1:1590368-1603850 GCF_000732505.1 Cyprinodon variegatus | reverse complement strand
ATATATATATATATATATATATATATATATATATATATGTATGTATGTTTGTGTGTGTGCTTGGTGTGTGTGTGTGTAGGTGTGTTCTTTTTGCTCATCTCGAAAGCACCACATATCACTGCTCAGCTGTCAATTCTGTGCAAATTCTGAAAGCTTTTTACCCTTGGAAATCATTCTCCAAATATTAATTTATTATTTATTTATTCTATGACAAAATATATTCTCTAAAAACTTTTTCTTCAGTCTCCAATAACATTAGTTATTACTATCAGCATTGACTTTTTTTTTTTCTTCTAATTTTACTTTAAAAATGATTTTCCCTTTCAGATATAGATATTTTTTTTTTCATGAATTTAATAAAAACACAAAAATAATTCCATAGAAACTCCACAAAGGGTATTGCTGATTTTGTATCTGGGGTTACATTTAGGACTAAGATGTAAATTTAGTTTAGGATTGGATTGAGTTAGGTATGTCCCAGTAACAGTTAGATTTAGGGTAAGGGTCACAGTTAGGCCACAGGAAGTTATGGAAGTCAATGTAAAGATTGTCAGACAATTGTGTTTACCATTTCTCAGTATACTGGATTTAAACGACATATGGTTTTTGCATAGTCTTTGGAATTCTAATTATTAACCTCTCCATGTGAAGCATCTGTTGTCCCTCAATTATTATTTTGTTTTGCTTTTTGTGCATTATTGACTAGTCTGTGTATGATTTTTTGCTTTTGGCTTTCTCCTAACCCATTGGCACCTCAGAGCTACATCACAAGTAGTAGGAACCTTTTTCTCTCTTTGTTGGATCTTTAACACTGGTGAAAAAAATCTAAAAATAACATAGAAAGGTGAGAGACCAGGGGTGCTGGTACATCAGAATATCTGTGACTAAGAATTGCCCAAACCCCTGTGTTAGAAGTGTGGAATTCAACTATGAATAGTTTTTTTGGATCAGGGGAATGGAGGGCGGGGAAGACTTGAAGAGATTTTTGACTTATGAAAAAGCTTTATTAGCGTGATCATTCCAGCAAAACTTACTGAAAGCATTAAGGGGAGCAGCGACCTAATTACAGTTTAGTATGAACCGATGGAAAAAATTTGGTGAAAACAAGGAACCTTTGTAATTGCTTCGATCTGTGGGGGTTGGCTATTCCTTAACAGTAGTGGTCTTACCAGTGTCCATCATGATTTGATTGGGGGAAATAATCAAGCCACTCTAACAAAAAATACTATTTTGGAGAAGACAAAGGAGAACAGATCAAACATTACATTTGGGAGATTCAAGGACCTTGGAATAGATCAAGATGTCAAGGTAAACAAAGTGTCCGACCATATCTCTTAATACATCCTTAACAAGGGACTGGAAAGCAGCAGAGGTAGTAGTCAGGCTGAAGAGCATGACCAGATATTTTATAATTACCAATAGGAGTATTGAAAGCAGTTTTGTATTAATGTCCTTCTCTGATATGAAGCAGGTGATAGGAATTACATGGAAGCAACTTGGTGAAACATTTAGACCCTGAATTTGATCTAAAGCAGTTTTTTTTATAAGAGGGAGAGGGTATCTGTTCATAACAGTAATGTCATTGATCCCTCTATAGCTGTGTGTTTCTTTGATGGGCCGCCTGTGGAGCTTACAGTTGCTTTTGCATCTCTCTCTCTTTTTCTATGTCTTCTTCTGTCTCCATGAACACCCGACGGCCTCTACAGATGGTCCCTTTTACTGGGTCTGGTTTTGGTGGAGGTTTCTTCCTGTTAAAAGGGAGTTTTTCCTCTCCACTGTTGCTACAAGTATGCTTAGTGTGAGGGACTGCCTTCGAGTCATTGAGTCGATGCAATCAAATGGTTTTCCTTAGATAGAAAACTTTGAATCAATTTAACTGTACGATCTGGTTGAATTGTGAATTGCCTTGAGATGACATGTGTTGTGAATGGGTGCTATATAAATAAACTGAATTGAACTGAAAACTTCAAAACATGGTCAAGGAGACCAATTCTTAGTTCCAACAAAAAAAAAAGGAATCCCACATCAGCAGAATAAAGCAGTTGAATGAAGTTTGCTTTCAGGGACTTGTCCTCATATTTCTTAATGGAGTAATATTCAGGAGCACACCAGGTGTAAAGGTGCCACCTAGGGCAGATGTATCTGGGAGGAAGTCAATAGAACAATCATAGCGCCAATGAGGTGGTAATGGAGTGACATGAGACTTATTAAACACCTCTGTGTGACTGTGGTAATCCACTGGAACCTTGGAAAATTAGGATAATTCTCCTCCACATCAGTCTCAGAGATAGGGAGAGAAACAGACAGAAGAGACAGACGGTAGACAGGTGGCTAAATAGAAGCCTGACTGCTCTGGAACCTCTGTACAGTATTTCTCCAGTCTATATGGGACCTGTGTTTGTTGAACCAAATGGGACCAAGAGTTACAGTATAGGTAGCGGTGGGGAAGTTCTTAGGACAAAAGAGATTTCCTAACGATGATTACCGCCAATAATCTGGCAAATTTTCTCAATAACTTGGTTGGTCTTGTTGAGGTGATGGCCCTCCAAAGATACAGTAGGACATTGTTGGAGGAGGGCGCTGGGAGAAGCTTGACTCTCAGATTTTGGGCAAAGCTGACATTCATAAGTTCTGTGTCCGCCTCTGAGCTAATGAACACAGAAATGTAGTGAGTAGCAGAATAAACCACAAGGTCAGCTAAGAAAAGGTGAATGACGAGGAGACTGAGAAAGATTTAGGCTCAGTAGAGTTCTCACCTCGATTGGGTCTGATATTTTAATGGACAGCAAGACACTGTCCTTGCCTCCACAATAAAAGCAAAAATCCAACTGCTTTGTTTTTGGGTTAAGTTAAGGTTTCAGGGTCTCCATAATTAGGACTGGGAAACAAAGTCTTGTTTAAGTCAGGTGATCTTGGGGAAACAGCAAATCATCCAACAAGGGTTCATGTTGACCAGATAATACTGTAACAACTAGAAAAACAGAGGACTGGAAAAGACAGCCTGACTCCACTTGACAAGTTTAAAAGTTTTATTTAAAACTCCAGGTAGTAAATGACAGCCAATCTTCAGTAGAGGGATCAGGAACCTCTGAAAGCAGAGCAACATTAGTGAGTGAATAGGTGAGGGCAGAACTTTGATTGGCACAGGACACAGCTGCAAAGGCTGACTTTTGATTCTTTTTCTGAGAAGGTTAGGATGGTGTCAAAGGATGTCAGATGCTCAGGGAATCAGACTAATCTAAAATTGATTAAAGGTTGGAAAACAACAGAGGTAACAAACCACTTCCGAAGCAGTCTTCTCTCCAGACTGTTTATCAGAATAATGGTCAGAACCATGAAAACAGGATTCAAAGGCAGAATCTGTAAGAAAGCCGAGAACCAGAGACCAGAACTAGGGTCAGAACCATGGAGGCAGATTCAGGTTTATGGATTTAGAGAGAAGCAAGAGGCACAGGTCAGGAGGCAGAAACATGGTCGGTGTCGATTAGAAAGCTCCAAGTTGTCTGGTATGGGTAAGGCAGAAACAAGGACTCCGCGGATCAAAGAAGAAATGCCGGACATCTGCTCACGCTTGTTTATCGATATTCTGACAGTCTATCTGCCAGAGAGCTGCATATAAGGGCAGGAGAGCAGGTGCATTATGAGCTTTATTGCACTGCTGCCAGTAGAGCGCAGGTTGACCTGATGACCTTGATTATTTAGGGAAAACCTTGTAGTAGAGAATTAGAAATGGGCAGAATCATGTGTTTTATGTTTTTTTTTTTTTGTTTTTTTTTTTCTACCTGTCAATGCCTCACCTAAATTCCCCCAATGTGACAAAAAAGGCATAGTGTTGCATTTCTCAATGCAACACCATTTTAAACACAGTGATGACAAGACTGAATTGATTTTAATGAAGCAATATTATTGATAAATATAAGCACAGCTTACTGAAAAGGTTTGACCTTCTGTAAACATCATTTTTTAGGCCAGACATCTAGGTGGTTGCTCCTGTTTTCATCATTGTAATTGATATCTTTATTACAAAATGTGCATAATGTGTGAGCTCTGGTCTTTGACTAAGACAAACTTTTTGCTTTATGTTTAATGAAATAAAGATAATACTTTTCTGGTTGCGTTTTGTTTTTTTATCCTCTTTGACTCCACCTTTTATTCTCCCAACGTCTCTCTTTTATACATTAACCTACCCTCACTCTAAACCACAATGCAAGAGGTCACCTTCAAAAGAGAATCAATTACTGTGCCTCTAAGGTCACTTAGTGAATTATAAAACTGGCTACTGTTTACAATAGGTTTTAGTACACTTTTACATAAATTAATCAAAATGTCTTGAAATTCACTAGAGGATTGGCAATATATCTGACAGGAAGATAGTAATAGGTACCAAATAATAAAAAAAAAAAAAAATGTATTATATTTTGGTAAAAAAATAGCTTAAATAAAAATGATATATTTTCTGCTGTCTGTCTTAACCATATATACTGTAGCTTAGGATTCTGGTACCTCAAGTTTCTGTAAGGGAGAAAGTCAGCCATCTCTGATGTTCCAGGTCTCTTTGTATCCACACACCGAACTTGAATCTGCTGTCACTATCTGTTAAGTGCTACAGCAACTCGTCAGCACAGATCGCTTTGCTTCAATTAGGTGCATGTGCTGAAACAAATTGAAAAAGCTGACCTCACCATTGCTTCTCATTTGATCTTTTGGGTCTGTGCAGGAGGAGCCATATGTCATGCTTAAGAAGTCTGACAAGGCACTGGTTGGGAACGACCGTTTTGAAGGATTCTGCATCGACTTGCTGAAAGAGCTGGCCAAAATCCTGGGATTTACGTATGAGATTCGCCTGGTGCCAGATGGGAAATATGGCTTTCAGGATGACAAGGGCCAGTGGAATGGCATGGTTAGAGAACTTATAGAACATGTAAGTTTTATTTCATCTTTCTTTTTCTTCCCCTTCTTTACTTGTTATAGCTGATGACATACAGTAAGGTATAAAATACCATACAGTATTTTCTTTATATATAATTCATATAATAAACCTGTCTGCATCTGCAATCTTTACTAATTAGCACACTCTGTGTTTTTAATGTTCAGACAAGCACTTATCTCACTATAAAAGCTAGAGTTTGTAGTCTGCAGTCGTATGCGTATTCCTGTTCTGAGTCATACGAATAAGCACAAAGGGAATACAACCGAATGCTTGGAGGTACTGTTGCTCCGAAGTCCCTTTAAGATTGTGTATGCTCAGAAAAATGATTAAGTTAATACCTGGTTTGAAAAATGGTGATGAAAAAAAACTACTTGAAGTTAAACACCATGTAATTGTTGGTTAGAATAGGAGGGGGTGAACAACAAAGTCCGGTGTCAACTCTACAATGGAGAGCATATTAATAGGAAAATCTTATAAATAAATGAAACAGATGTCATAAGTTTCTTTTTTGTTCCTCCTGATATTGATCTGAGTTATTCAATAGTAGTACAAATCTGCAGGTCTTTATTCCCCATTAAATTCTATGTTGATGTTGTTAAAATCCTTTCAATATGTGTGCTGTAAAAGAAAAGATATTTCATAAGTATCAGATGGTTTACATTTGTAATGTGATTCTATCTCACTTAGTTCTTCTATTGATTATAATCCTGACAGTAAATACTAACTCTGTTTGCCTTTATAGGAAAATTCTGTTGAAATTCTGTTATATACTGATTTTCTGCTGCAAAGCAACTACAATAGGTAACTTCAAAACAGTTATTCCATTTGAAAACAGTGCATCATTTAAAAGTGTATTTAATGTTGTTCTCTCGTCATTTTTTTATAATCTCTTGTTTGCCTTTAGCAATTTTTGTGAAAATGAGGTCCAAACTTGCATGCAAAATGTCTGCATTCAGAAAGGAGGCATTGGTTCCTGGGGCTGTTGTTATTAAAATCATTATCATTATTACCTCCAACAGCTTAGAACTTCATCTTTCTTTTACAGCCCCTCCCAAACTGCTAGTAGCACACACAATTTATCCATTTAATTAGAAACTGATCTGTTATCTTATGCACACCACCTTTTCAGATAACCTGAAACAAGCCCACAAGCTGAACCAGCAATTCATTTTTTACATGCAATTTATCGCTCCTTATCAAAAATCAGGGCCTTGTTCTCTGTTTTGACGAGATCAAAGGATAATTAATATCACATCATATTTGCTTGTTAATCATCAGCTTTGTTTTGTTGCATTAAAAACTCACCACTATACTTTAAATGATATAAAATTCAAAGACTCCATCCATCCATCCATCCATCCATCCATCCATCCATCCATCCATCCATCCATCCATCCATCCATCCTTATAGAAAATACATGGTATGATACATGGGTACAATGTTCTGTAATTAGACTTGCCAACTCTTTTTTTTTTGATGCAATGTTCAGAAGTAAAAAAAAAAAATTAGTTTCTGTACCCAGGGGTTTTGACGATGTCAGCATACGACCACATAGAGTCATTAAACATCTAACATTGACCAATCATAGCCACTTTGTATAATTATGTTCATCTGTGTAAAGGTTACAGAGTTTTTTTATGTTTTTGATGACAAGGAAAGGCTAGGACCTTAACATGCCCAAAATCTTACTACTTAGATAGATTTAATTTCTCATGCTTTTAGAGGATATTGAGCAAATTCGAAACCAACACCTAAAAATCACTGGAATTACCATGAATGTTTTTAGTTTTGGCCATTACGAAACAGTCAATGATCATGTGACCCAAATTGTGCAACAACCTGTTGGTACCAGAAAAATAACTTTTTGTTGTTTTGGAGGGGTGTATCTTTGGACCAAAACTTCAAGTACTGACATGGTCTGGCTGGGTTTTGGAGGGCTCATTAGAGCCCTTTAGCCATGTTCCCTCTTATTTCATTGAAATATTTAAGTGTACTTAGGGGTGGAATTTTGTGTGAAGTTGGTGACATTTTGAAAATGTATAGTTCCCTAAAAATTACATCAATTTTAGAAGAAAAATAAGTCATTTGGGATTACCATGGGCCTTTGTAGAGCTTGGGTCTGATTAGAGGGTTATTTATTTTTTTTTTTTGGTCACCTAAAGCTCCAATTCCATCTTAATGCAGATGAGCAATAGTCATTAGGTGATGATGTGATTAATAATGTCTGGTGAATTTTACACCTGCTAAAGACCATTTTCCTTATTTGTGGACATGATTTTTTTGGACAACTATTGGTTTTCCAGCATAAAATAAAACACAAAACCCCCAAAACGGATAAAAAAAAACAACAACTTGAATTTAGTACTAGTTGATGCTCCAGTATATATATTTTTAATCCAAGTCTTTATTGTGATTTGACACTAACCCCTGCTGCTCCAACTGTTTGTGGAAGCAACGTGTAAACTCTGCGGTGCTGCTGTGCCATACCTTTGTAGCTCATCACAGCCAGTAAGTCAGAGCAGTACCACCGGCTACACTTCAGCGCACTTTTGAAGCATCCCAGACTGCTACGTGCCACTTCTTTAAAATATGGGGCTCTTCCATTTTTGCATCCTGCTGCTCAAACTCTTCCATCCAGAGCAAATTGTTCAGGTAATAAGTCAGTTGATGAAGAGTGAAGTGGTTCGAGTCAAGTTAACAAGGATAAGACAACATGTGTAGACTGTGGATCCAATTCGCCTACCTTTTATGTGATAACATACTATTTATACTGTTAATTGACAGCCATAATAAATATGATCATGAAATTCTAAAAAAAAATAAAAAGAAAATAAAATGGGGATTAGGTTAGTACTGGCTAAATAACCAATTTAATGTACTGTATACTGTACTATATACAACGCCACACAAATCCGCCACACAAAACTGATCTGAATCCAAGCCCAGCGAGGCGCTCCACTCTGAAATCTTTCCGAATGGAACAGTGTGCCAGGCAGGATCTGCCAGATCCATTGCAACCACAGTGTTAGGATTAAACTCATCTTTGAGTTAATGCAGATGTGTGAGTAAAATTTAAAGTTCTGGTTTAAATTTTGTGTAGTTGGTATGTTACCATTCAAAACATTTTTTTTTCTTTATTAGACTTGACTACAATGTTTTATATATGCTAAAATAAGTTTTCAATAGTCACTCAACTCCTTCTTTGTATGAAAATGAGCAGGCCCTGCAACATTTGAAAGATCTCTGGATTTGTTGTGCTCAGATTTTTTTTGTTTTTTGAAAATTTTGCCATTTAATGTGAACATAAACACTATAGTGTAATAGGGACAATTCAGCGAATTTCAGATAGCCTATCATACTCACTGTGTCATGTGAAATTTTATTGCCCTGTCAGGCTTTTAAAATTGCTCACTATAGAGCAGGGTTCCTCATTTCCAATCCTCAAGGTCCGATGTCCTGTACTTTTTAGTTGTCTCTGCTTCAATGCACCTGAGTCAAATAATAACATGATTAGCAGGATTCTTGAGAACCAGACTGCAGAGTGAGGAGAAGATTTAGACATTGTGTTGAAGTCACATCTAGAAGTTGTAGGACACCAGACCTTAAGGGCCGGATTTGAGGAAGCTTGCAATAAAGTGTGCTTTACAATTATCTCTTTAGCTGTATTAAACAGTAAGCAAAGCTTTAAGAGGTTTACATTAACAAAATTGTTTTTATTGCTTTAAAAAACAAGGTTTTAATAGCCTAACCCATTTTAGTCCTCGGGTAAGCTTATTTTTAATGCTCAAGTTTTTGTCTAAAACAAGGAGATAATTGGTTCTGACATAAAAAATGTTTACTTAGTGTAATAATTTTGTGTCATACAACATTTCCAAAGGGAAGCCATGCAGCTGAACCGCGGCTGGTGTCCTCCATGTGGACAGAGATATAGTTATGATTGAGTACAAGTCAGGAGGAGCTTGCCAGCCTGTCAGTTACATTTATGGCACAATGATGTCAAGGTTGCCCAAAAGTTATGAGTGTGCTGATGCAGCTTGGTGAAACGCACTACTTGCCACAACTGGATGACCAGAGGTCTAAAAAAATAAAAAACACCCAGCAAAGCATATTGAAAGGATTGGAGCAAATGTGTCAGCCATCATCTTTCCACAAGACAGTAGACAATCGCAGCAGTCTGTAATAAACTTAAAACCTCAGCGGCCATGAAACAGCCTTACATTCAAACTGTGGTGGTTATTCTCTCCTGGCATTTCATAAGTGTCCCTCTCGGTGCACTCCCTCTGTCCTCAGCCCCATCAGGTCAGAGCTGTACTCAGCTGAAAACTTGTAATAGTGTAAGTGGCATTTAGTGCAGGGAATTGTGTGGCAGGAGTCAATGGCTTGGTGCTGAAAGGGTTGGAAAAGGTGGACTCCCACTGCAGCACTTTATTTCTACACAAAAGCTTTTCGCCAGATCCACGTTGATAACTATAACCTTTAGAGGAGCAAATGGATTACCAGAGGCACACAAGTTGGGCACAAACTGGAAATGCATGTCTCCATAATTTAAAAGCACATATGTTTTTGTCTTTGGTTTTAAAGTGAAAAGGTCCTTTTTACCACAGCAAATCAGGTCATTAGTTAGTAGGAAAAGGAAAAGCTGTAGAACTGTTAAATACACTAGCTGCTCATGACATAATTTTTAAATATGTTTTTCATTGGGGTTACCATATGGTGATGAAGAACGCTGTGCTCTGCATACATTTAGATAGAAGCTTTTCAAGGCAGAGCATAAGGAAGTAGTAGCATCTGGAGTTCAAACTAGGTATTTACATTTACTGTAAAAGAAACAACAACAAAAAAACGTATTTCTCTTTGAGTTTTTTGTTTTTGTGCTCTTTAGTCTCAGAAGTGTACATTAATTTATACTTAGTATTTTGTAAAAATTTCTATAGGACCAGTGTCACCCTCGTTGGACTTTTGCCAATTTCTCCTTACAGAACTGATGTAACATATACTTTTTTTAACCTTTTTGTTTTTTTGTTGTTTTTTCTTTTTGCTCTGTTGACAGATTTGCTTATTTGTGTATTTTCTCATATTAGAATAGTAATGTATCTGTGTTGATGAGCTAAATGTGGTCTTCTGGCTGGTGTCTTAGGATGTTGTTTTGATATTTCTATGCAATGTTCTGACCTCATGATGCCATCTTATTTCGATGTACCCCAGTCCCTTTTGCAGAAAAACACCCAGATTACGTGACGCTTCAAGTATAACTGTGTTTAGTTTTGCGAACGTTTCTGGGTCCCTTTTTCAAAATTCAGTATGTGATAATGTCTATGTAAGGTTAAAAAAAGAAAGGTAAATGACATGAACTCTTAAAATGCTTTATCAAGTCTGAGGATTACAAAAGGCTTTACATCACAATCTGCCATCCATCCATTTATACAGAAATGCTGGTGAGGAGCTACCCACATCTGTTCTGGGGCAGAATGACAGAAGTGTGGCTGAAAAATATTCAGCAACCCGCAGGTTACAGCATAAACCCCTATCTAATGAACCATCGTAGCCTCATTTATGGTTTAACCTCCATTTCAATTTCATCAACCTGGTCTCCAAAATGTATGTCTGTCCCTAACTTTGTTGAAAACTATAATATATATATATTTCTTTTTTTTTTTTTTGCTTTTGGAGCAGTCATTCTTTCTTCCTGATGTATAATTTACAGTTCTTTTTGACACTGACACTGACACTAATTGTGTAAGCTAATTTGAATAACACTTCAGGCCGATATGAACAAGATTTTCAACACTACAAGAAACTTAAACAGAGCCAAAAGGTCCACAAAGGGCAGAATCATGACATTGATATCATGATTATACTTCTCAGAAAACCAGCTTTTTTGGCTTGGCTTCCAGAAGAGAGACAGCTATCTGCTGCTGAGTTTTTTGTTGCTTAAATTATTTTATTATCCATATTATTTACTTCTACACACCTTATTACCTATATATGTCAAACTATAATAAAACCAAGAAGTCATTCCCAGCATTGAAAATCATCCCCCTGATCTCAAAGCTGTTTTGTTCATGACTAACATATAGCTATTGGCTGATTTTTACTATTTTATTATCTCAAACAGTCATGCAGTGTGTTTTTGGTTTGACTTTAATATCATTCACTAGTGTGCATCCTTTTAACCCTAAAGATAGGAATGAACCTTACAAAGCCATGGTATCAACATCTGGATTTTCCCAAATTCCTTAAATGGTATAGTAATGGTAGTGATTCTAATTTATTGATTTGAGTTGAAAATATAGAAAAAAATTTAAAACATTAAATGCTTAAGTGATTAATTATTATAACTGAACCAAAGCAAGAGTCTTTGGTCTGATTACTGTAGATCCAACACAATGATCGAAAACGTTGTCTTTTTATACTGTAGGCATAAAATACAGGTGAATTTGTTACAATAATTGCTGTTAGTTTGAAGCTTTAGAAAGCAGAAACCTGTAAAATGCTGGAGGTGCCTTGTTTTTAAAAGTAACAGACAAGCTGTGTAATATTCAAACGTTTTTCTTAGAGGGGATAAAGCGTTTAGTCAGAAAAACACAGAGGAAATAAAGGTTTTGCTGATGAAATGGTCCCCAAAGACAATGTAGCCACTTCCATTTCAGTTGCTTTCAGGCATTATTTGCGATTTTCAAGGCCACCTCATATTTCAACCAATGTTTTTTTTTTTTAACAGGCATCTTAGATATAGTTTTAGTTTTCATCTTTAGGACAAAAATTTTTAAATTTTAGTTACTTTTTAGGCATTACTATATGTGATAGTTTTTTATACAGTTTTAGTCGCCTAAGGTTTTAGTCTAGTTCTGCTGTTGCAATTCATAAAAAAAAATAAAAATTAAATCTTTTGAAAGTGTTTGCAAAAGGGAGGGACATTCAGGTCAATTCTTCAAGCTTATTTGATATTTCAAGTGGCACACAGGGTGGCACATGCCTCTTGTGTCAAGCTTTTAGTCAGTCATAGCAGTTTTAGCAGCTGTACCATATCACATTCTTGATTGGTTTCATAATTAGCAAAGTTAATTGACAAATCACACTAACTATCACACAACTATCCCTCCTTCCACAAAGGCAGAAATAATGTCCTTTTTCTCATTTTTCAAAAAAACAGGGTATTCCAGCTAAAATTGACACAGCCATCTTTGTTTTGTTTCAGCTTACGTCCTCTGCTTGAAACGTTGACATTATACACATCACTACATTTGATTAGTATGAAACCTTTGTGTTTCTGGATTAATGCATCTGTTGAGTTCTGGCAATATGTGCTGATGAAGATTCTCAGTCATCCAGGTCATAGTCATTCCGTAAAAATTTTAAAAACAATCCACTGGACTTGGCCTCCCCTCTAGGAAGCTTTCTCAATTAAAATGAACATTTGAACAGAGAAAGCTTTCTGGAGGGGAAGCGAAACGTCTTCAAACCTTGGAAACCTAGTCCATTGGATTGTTTTTTAAACTTTTATGGTCTGGCAATATGTGCTTTCTGGAGTTTGTGAATTCAAAATATCTAAAAAAAAAATTCATTGTGCTTGCAAAGTAAATTAAGTCCCATTGACATGTTTTTTGTTGTTGTTGTTTTGCTGTTTTTTCTAAATTGAAAAATTTCCCTTTCAGTTAATTGAATTTGTGGGACCTTTGGCTTTCCATACAAGCTGCGGTCCATTTTTGCTACTTATAGGCTTCTGCTTGTATGACATGTTTAGATAGATTTGGGTCCAAAATGTTATGGTCAAAACCTTCCTTAGCAGTTTTGGTTTCACAGTAGGAACTCCTTTTTATTTGCTTACCTTTAGACTGATCTTACAGGTCAAGCAGTAGATTTGCCTGGAATTCACGTCAGTTAAAATCTATATAGAAACAATATAGACCTACAGTAATTATTACCTCATCTAGTAAAGATTTACAAAGGGTTTCTAGAGGAACTTTCTAATCAGTGCATCAAAGCAGAGGCAGAGACATTCGGCTGTCAGTAGGTAAAAGATGACCCAAGGTGAGCTGTATCTCCGGGTTCCACAGGTGGCAGTCACAGCACCTTTTGGAGCAGCTGCCTGATCCCAAAGGAAGACCAATATTCACAGGCTCCATGTTTTCCCCTCACTGCCTGTAGCATGAAGGAAGTGTTGTTGTTAAGCTACCAGAGCAGCTTAATAAACTCATCGTATCTGTGTTCATTAAGGAATAAACAGTTGGTGATGCCTTTGCCTTCTTATTACCCCTGACTGCTGGACTTGAGATATGGTGCAGTTTTTTTTTTTTGTTTTGTTTTTCCATGTATTTTTAGACTTATGTAAATTAATTTTCTTTCAAAACAGCGGAAACAAAAAGAAAAAAAGGAACAAGTTACTGAGAATTCCTTTTACCTGGTTAAAAAAAAATCCTAGGTCTTCTTTAGGCTTTATATTCTGAAGGGGGTCATCTTATCTGTTGGTTGTACCATATGCCAATCTTTGTGACATACTCACCTAACGCTGCGGTGAGTGGTCGTTTCATCTTTCTGATGGATGGATGGA
>NW_015150459.1:1574062-1590251 GCF_000732505.1 Cyprinodon variegatus | reverse complement strand
ACAAAGCTGATGATTAACAAGCAAGTATGATGTGATATTAATTATCCTTTGATCTTGTCAAAACAGAGAACAAGGGCAACCACCTTTCTGGTGTTTTTGTATCCAGTGAGCCTCAGTTCAAGCCATTCATTGTAGCTAAACTCCTCTTACTGTACACTATAAAAATTCAAACGATGTGGACAGATTGTAAAAAGAACCGAGCACACGCACTATGAGGCTCATGCATGCACATATGAAAGGCGTTCCGTTGCTTGGGCATTTCTGGAAAAATCAAAGCCCTTGTTAAGACAGTTTAATAAAACCAGAATATTTGTATCTATGTTTGGCCTATTTAAGATTATTTTATACATAATATTTGATTAATGTTAACTCCCTATGAATGTAACTTGGGGGTTTAAAATTTCTAACTTCCAAAATGGATTATTTAAAACATGCATAGATTTATCTCACAGCAGTAATAAAGCTCACTGCTGTGCCAAAGGGGATTGTTTGTAAGGTGTTAAATGATGAAGCAGGCCTTGTTAAACTTGATTTAGTCAAAATAGATTATCACGTTAAGCATGCTGTGATTCAAATGTTAATAGAGTTCTTAGCACACCATTTGTTGCTAAGCAGTTAATCTCTGTACCAACAGATATACTGAAGTGTTTTAACCAACACAGTTACTCCCTGTCTGTGTAGCTTGTCAGAAAGATTTATGATAAAAGAAAAAAAAAAGGTTAATTAATTATGCTGTACCATAGAGCTGTTTTTTTCCCCCTGAAAGACGTTTAACTAGCTGATGTACAAGTGTGACTTTGATTTTCAGGGTGACTTGTTGAAAAATGTGACTTACAGTTGGGCCTGTTGCTGCAAGGTTATTAGGTTAAACTACACTGAAATAAATCAGCTTAAGTTTACAACTAAATACTAACTTTATTATTTTTGCACAACTTCTAAATTTAATTCAAAAATATTTTAATAAACCCAGGCAAATATCACCGGCCTTTGTAAACTTTACATACAGTTTCTTTTCATTGTGGTTTTGTAGAAGTTAATTGCTAATAAAAGGAAAGACCTGCAGTGGTCTACATCACAGCATGATTGGAGAGGTTTTTTAATGAAGACACTGTTATGTTGTGAATTTTATGAAAAATTCTTCTTTTTAAATCATCTCCAATGGTTCTAGATGAGTTCCCAGAACAAAACCAGCCCTTTCTATTGGTGTTGTGAAGCATACTTGAGTCAATTGATCTAATACCTCCACCCAAAAAAAGTTAACTAAAGAGGTCACAATATCCACAACAGACCTCATTGTGCTTCCATTCTTAAACATGCTCATACCTGCAAGCACCAAAAATAAACTAACATCTGAAAAAGCAGCTATTTCAGGTCCACTGGTTATAATCTGCCATGATTTTGACTTGTGTGGACTTCTCTTTGAGTTTCTTTTAAAGTTTTCAGTTCCAATTTGATTTATGTTATTCTGTGTTTTGTTGTTTATTGGTTTCTTTTCCATTTTGTGTTATATTTAAACAGTGTTGTATTTTTTGAGTTGCTTTCTGTTGCCCCCTTGTACCAATCTCCTTTCCCTCAGCTCCTACTGGTTACTTTTGTCTACACCTGCTCCCTATCAGATAATTAGTCCTCCCATTGTTTCTGTCTCCCATATATACACCTCCTTTTCATTGACTCTTTCATTGGTTTCTTGTTGTTACTTGGCTCTCCATGTGTGTTTTTCTCCCTGATGTCTCTTGGTTTTTGGTTTCCTGTATTTGGGTTCTTGGATTTTGTCTCTGTTTCCTTTTTGATTTAATTAAACCTGTAAGAACTCATCTCTGCATTTGGGTCCTCAACCAACCTCCACCAAACCTGACATTATTCCTATTTAAACTAGCAAAATAAAACAAAATACATTTATGCAAAGCAGACATTAAAAGCAAATGTTTATTAAGTTATTTAATAAACTCTAAAAAGTGTCCACAGATAACAGGACAGCAGCAGACATCTTGTATATTTTAGCTTTTTATCAGATGTTTACATAATTTGGCAAAGGATAAATCCTACACTTTTATTTGTCATATGTGTATTTCTGTGAACATAAATTTGAAAAGCTCTTTAGGCCCCTTGATTTCCTTTTATCTTAGTTTTTTTACACAATCCAAATCAAAATCTTTAATGCATTTTTTTTTAGATAGTGTGTAGTTGTGCAACACAGTGTAGTGCATAATTTTCAATGCTTTTATTTTAATAGTGTTTTAAAAATATATATGTGGCAAATAAAACATTATGCCTTACAAGTGTTACCCAAAGTAAAGTTAGCTACAACCATATGCCTTCAGAGGGACACCGAAATGTAAATAGGGTCCAACAGTTTTTATAATACAATATTTTGCTGAAGGCCTCAAAGATTTATTAGATTAGCAAATAAACACCCTTATGGAGATCAGGGTATGTGCTACAAAGGATAGGGAAGTAATTAATACAACAAAATCCCATTGAACACCTCCCTGAGCACTCTTAAACATCACATTTTAATTATTATTTTTTTATATCTATAATAATAAAGACCCCTAATCTTTTACTTTCACATTATACTTTGTTACTTACATTGAATTTTGGGTTTTATTGGGGAAAATGTGAAAGTACAGATTTTCTTTTCTTTACATTAACTTAAAATTTATTATAATTTTTCATATGGTGTATGTAGTTAAAACTATTTAATCCACAAATATATTGCCTCTGCAGTTAGAAAAAATGTGTTTAGTGAAACATAATTTCATCTAAGCCATGTTACTCTGTCTAAGAACAGCAGTTACAGTAGCATACAGAAATGTACCCCAGGAAAAAAACAAAAAAAAACATTGTAGTACTCAATTACTGTACATCAACGCCTTGATCATGTATAGCTCTAACTAAAAGTGCTACATATTAATTCCTCTTAATATTATGGTGATTATGTCCGTGTTAGCAATTGTCCTCCGGGTTATCAGGTAAGAGGGCATCACTGTAAAGCCCACTATCTGCAAACCCAGATGGCATGTAGAACATATTAGGGTACTGTCTTTGTATTGCTTGTGTCCATGAGCCAAAAGCAGAATAAGAACCTGCAGCATGTATATTAACCCACTGCAGGGATCTCTGGAATGACATGCTGGCTTGATCTTATGGCTGATGGGGAGACTGGTAAAAAGCTGCGGTTGGTAGCAAAGAATACAGGGAGCAGAATGTGATATGGGAATTTGAATAGTTTAAGAAAAACTCTGAGTACACAGCAGGATGTTCGGATTTCTCTACCCTTCTATCAACTGTGTGTTTATCCACCATGGTGCAGACCACAGGAGCACATAATTCTAGGTACCACATGCAAAGTGAAAATGTTTCATTTCTGACCCGTGTGTACTTGTATTGAAGGTATCACATAAATCTGGGCCGAGAGCTGTCTAAAAAAGATGATTTCAAACTGGGGATAAATATTGTAAGTGTATGTTGGAATATTTGATAAAGGGCTCAAGTAAAAATTCTGACACGTTAAATCACAAAGCTTTTATTGTACTCTTTGTAAATGTGTGTTCCTGCGTGCCATTCATTTGAATCCCTTTTGAAATAAGTCTTATAGCATTGCTTTTTGCTAAAACAACTACAAAACAAAAGAAAACAAAGAAACAAAACACTCAGTTGATGTGTTAAATGTGGTATAGTGAACAGTTGTGTATTTCTGCCCTGTTACTCCTCTCAACATGTAGGACGTAAAGAAAGCCTCCCTTTGTGGGTTGTACCGTTTCTTTGAAGGGAAAAGGGTATCCATGCGTGAACCAAGCAGCTGGTTTCATTAACCTCCTGCTCAGCCATCGTGTAGGGGAAGTGGATGGTGGTTGTTGTTAGGTTGAACAGCATACAAAAAGGTTGGGGCATTGATATTGAAGAACGTATGAATTTACACTCTAGGCATACTTCCATAGTTGTTGGCGGTTGTTAATGACCGCAGCTTAATTTGTACCTTGCGTATTTATTTATTCCTGTATGCATTCCCATCCTTACAACCTTGCTAACCTATTGGTATATTTTCTCAGCATCAATCAGAGACTATTATTGCACATATAAGTTATATATATATATATATATATATATATATAAAAAAGAAATCTTCATAGCTCTCTGAAGGAGAAGGTAAGTTAGAATTAGATTAAAAATAAATAAATAATTTCTGGGAAATGCATTTACAGTACATCCAACCCTCTTGAATCAATACTTTGTAGAACTACCTTGTTCTGATAATATGACCAAGGCTGAAATCTTCACCCCTTAATTTTGACAGGAAAGCTGCAGCTCATTGAGACAGAAAAGAAAGCATCCATTTTCAATCTTTCAGCTGTATGTTTATGTTTGTTTTCCCACAAGACCATTAACTCTATATACTCAGTCACTAATACAAAAGTTTCCTTTTGTTCTTCCCTCGGACTAAACTGTATCTGTCCATCTCTGACCATCTTCTCTCTCCCTGCCAAGGAAATATTGCTTTATAAACTAAGAATGCTTTAAATTTCTCTGCAACCATTTCTGACCTTTCTGGTGTGTTCTTTGCTGTTCTTGATTCTATTTTCCCCTTAATGTTATTCAACAAACCTCTGATACCTTCACAGATCAGCTGCATTTTTTGTGAGAAGCACAGTTGGCCAGTTTACTAATGTGGTGACTTGTATGGGCCGTTGCATACACTGCATTTTATTTATGGCTGTCAAAGTAAAGAGGGTAAAAGTAAATGCACAACTTAGTTTGAATTTTATTATATTAAAAAAATCTATTCAGAAGTTTTCCTTCCACTTAACAACTATGTTTTTTTTTTGTCAGTCACATTGCATTCAGGCAATTCATATTGAGCTACTATATTGATATTAAACAAAGCTAAAAAAAATTCAAGGGAATATTGCAACTTTATTAATGTACAGTGAATCAGAAATTGACATTTTTGTCAGTTGATTAACAGATGAAGCTTAAGAAAAAAATGTAATCTGGAAGAATCTTATCAGCTTCAGCTCAACCACTCGTGATGTCCCTCGTCCAGCTTCAGCCGATGATCTCGGGGCCACAAAGCCTCCAAAGCCAAACTTCTTTCAAGATCTCCTTCATTTAGCTTCTGGACTTGCTTCTCTCTGCTGCACTCAAGCAAACTTTCATCCACCTCCGCCCCATCTCCTCCCCCAGTCTTAGAGTATTCTCAATCCCACTCACGCTCTAGTTTATTCCACCACCAGTGTCCGGGCCCTGGGGAAAGATTACTCTTTCCCAAGGAACTTTTTTAATTTATGTCAATATCTGCATATATGCTTCTATCTCCTTGAACTCCAGTTGGCCTTTTGCAGAAGGTCACTCACACTGAGCCTGGATCTGCCGGAGCTTTCTTCCTGTAAAAGGGAGTTTTCCTCACCATTGTTGCTTGGTGAGAGGAATTGAAGAGAGTAATCCAACCAGCTAGTTTTCATTAGATAGAAAACATTTGACCAATCTGTCTGTGTTACCTGTATAAGTAAACTGCATTTGAATTGAATAAAACATTTCTAATTTCAGCTTCTCTCTGTGTCTCCCCAGGTTAAAATGAATGTATAGATGCATGATGTTAACTCAAGTTTTCTAAAGTTACTTTTTTTGAAAAAACAAAGAAAAAAAAAATACATATAACCATTTTATTTTTCCTTTTCAGAGAGCAGACTTGGCAGTGGCCCCTCTCACCATTACCTACATGCGTGAGAAAGTCGTTGACTTCTCAAAGCCCTTCATGAGTACGGGCATCAGCATCCTTTATCGAAGGCCCAATGCCACAAACAGCGGCTTCTTTTCCTTCCTGAACCCCATGACTCCAGACATCTGGGTGTATATTCTTCTGGCATACCTAGGTGTTAGCTGCGTTCTTTTTGTCATTGCAAGGTAAGTACAGATGCTTTAAGCCGTTTGTCCTTTCAGTCCTTCATACATCTCCACGAGTCACAGTAATTTACTCTGTTATCATTACTGGCTGAGATTTGAGTACATGAGTCCAGTTTATCATACTGCGTTAACTGCTGGGTAGTGATCAAGGCAGTTATGTCCACATGAGCTCTCAACAGCGCAGTAGTGTGAAGAGAACACAAAAAAGCCTTCAAGTATGGTTGTAAGGTCCCATTCAGTGAGTAATTTCTGGTTTCCTGTATGTCTTTGAAAGTTGAAAGCGGGTTTAAAAAAAAACTTTAAGAAAAAAGAAGAGATTTTGTGTAATTATCACATTCAGGAGCATAAAAAAACATACACACCTGATGTGAAATTATATCTTAGGGTGTTATTTATAGTTGATTAACACCATTTACATATTTTAAGAATTTTGAGGTTCATGCAGCCAGCTTCGAATTTTAGTTGGATATTATCTGTTTTCTGTTTTTCTTTGGTCATGAATACGATTAATATCCTTTTAGTGTCACTGACTTCATTTCCTGCTGCTTCTCATGCAAAGTGGTGCTTGAGGAAGTTCTAAAAAAACAGACACTGGAGGAAGTTCAAGGGCTTGAGAGCAAACAGCTGCACTCCTCGATCCTCATTTGCTGCTCTGAGACTAGACTCGTCTTGGAGTGGCTTTACATCAGTTTAAAATCATTTAAATTTTTTGAAATTATTCACTAAGGGATAGCTCAGTCAATTTAAGGTCTGTCTGAGCCAGAGAAAAGTGAATTTACTTAAATACCCTTAAATGTACATGAAAGTTAATGTACATGATAATTAAAGGGTTCTTTCAGACAGAAAGGGGTAATATTGTCACAATTTGTATGGAGATTGGTTAAGGACCCAAATTCAGAGACAAGGAGGCAGAGGTGAATCTTGTATATTTAATGGAAAACAGAGGTAGACAACCAAAAATCCAAAATACTAAGACCCAAAAAAAACCACAAAGCATCAGGGAAAACTCATGTGGGAAGCCAGGGACCAGGGGAAAACAAAATAACAACAAGGAACCAGTGCTGATTGACTGCAGAGGTGGTGTATATAAGGGGAACAGAACAAAGGATGGATTAATTAGCTGAATAAGGAGCAGGTGTGAGTGGGAATAACTAGAAGGAAGCCAAGGGGAAAGGAAACAAGCGCAAGGGGGAAACAGAGAGTAACTAAAGAGTCCTTGAATATAATGGAAAATAAACCAAATATATACGTTATAGCCTTCTTCACAATTTCTGGTATTACTTACTTTTTCCAAATTAGGCTTTGGTTTTAAAATATTGTTTTATTAAAAATGTCCACATTTGGTCTGTTGGTTTAGATCTTTACTGTACAATTTCATAACTGTTGTAGGAAGTGGTTCCCAGTAGTTAAATACCAGCACATTTGCCTCTCTTCAAGTCACAACATCTCTGATTGGAGAACACAGACTGCAACTCTGGGTTCCTGATCAAGAATCCTAAACCAAAATGCTCCAATTGTGAATCAACTGCAGCCACTCTACAAATTGGGAAAGACAAAAGAACATCCAATTCAATTGAGAGAGATCTGACACTTTTCTGTATCTATTTGAGAGGGAAAAAAACAGCACAGTTCAAACAAAAATGTGTCATTTCATAGTGTTGAACAGGAGAAAAGATAGAAGACAGTCAGGCTAAATTTAAACAGATTTAGTTAAAAGGAATTCTAAAACCTAGAGATTCTGTAGCCCAGACGGAAACAAAAAAAAAAAAGTATCACAGGACAGAGGAAATTATACTAGTAGCTGTCAACTGTCAATTCTGTCGAGGCTGGCCAATAGGAACACAGGTCTGCAGGTGACACATTTTTCACATCGAGAAAAAATCCTGAATCAAGAGCAATCGAGAGAAGAAAATAGTTTTGAGAGAGAAATCTATTTTTGATTATCTTTAATTCATGAAATATAAAAACTAATCTCAAATAACATTAGTTTTGACATCAGTGTGATTTTTTTTTTTTTATTTTACTTTTAAAATTATTTCCCCTTTCAAATCACATTTGTCATTGAATTAAAAAAAACCCACAAGATAACTATAGAGTAACTGAGCACCACAGCATTAAAAAAGATAAAGATAAAGATGTGTGGCGTAATGAATGGTACTTTGTTTTTATATATTTATAGTTATCTATCAAGCAAAATAGACTTTAATTTACAGTTCAATTCCGTGGAATTCAGTTCAATTCCACTAAATTTAATTTAATTTCTTTTTAATCAAGTTATTTTGACAAGTTATTCAAGTTATGTTGACAGCTTTAGGCAGGAAGGATTGTTTTTCTTTTTATGAAGAAATCCTTGGAAAATCATCTACAGAAGTTGTAGATAAGTTGCTAAAGCAGAGCTAACTTACTTTATCAGCTTGTTGAGATTCTTTTAAGTACTTTTCTCTGATGTTGTTCATGATTGCTGAATAGATCATACTCTCCACAGCAGACTTATAATCAGAATCAGAATTATTTTATTAAACCTTTGCAGGAAATTATTTTAGAATAAAGGATATATGGTATCTTGCTGCAAACACTGAAGGAGCTAAGCTTCCTTAAGAAGTACAGTCTGCTCTGTTCCTTCTGGTACACGACTTCATAGTTGCATCTTCAGTCGTGTTTTTGTCAAGGTGAACTAAGAGGTATTTATACTCCTCCACCACCTCCACTTCTTCTACCATGATGCTAATAGTTTCTGTTTCTTCTGAAATCTACAATTATCTTAGTTGTTGCTAGCCATTGCAAAACATATTTCTATACACCTCTATTTAGAGGGAGTCAATTTTCCATACTTTCTGGGCACCTATATGATCCATTTGTGTTTTAACTGAATATGTTGAATCAATGAATGAGCAAATTAGGTTATCTGCAAACTAATTTTTTTGTGTTCAAAACATAATTGAAGATTTACATAAGTGGCACAATATCTGATTTTTACTGCTAAAATGATATGATCTGAAGACAGCAGAGAGCTCTGACTGAGATTCTAACGCTTTTAGAGAGGGAGAAATATGCATAATGTACTATACAGCACTATAAAGTACTTACTATTAGATATTTGCCCTCAGCATATATGCAAGCTTTATGAGGTCATTGAGAGTAATCTCACCCAAGTTGGCTTGTAGTCATGGCAATGTGTACAAAATGACCCCCAAATTCTATGTAACTAGAAGGCACTCTGCCATTAAGCTGCAGCATGAAAAATGCCTAAAAAAAATCCTGCAATAATGTCTTGATTCAAAAAAATGCACTCAAATCATTTATGACCATTTTAAGCTCTATTCATGTATCTTTCAGCTGCACAGAAGGTCTTTTGGACTCTCTGTGCCTCTTCACCATCATATAATTATTTGGCAATGGCTTTCCATTTTAACATTTAAGTAACACAAAATGAGGTTGAAAAGATTTATCGAAAGGGTAGCAATTCGCAACAGGCACACAAAGTCTAACAGCAGATACCATCCAGATGAGCAATCACAAACTGAATGCAACTTCACCACATCATCTATCCAGAGTATACGTTCAAAAATGTCAAAACTTGTTATATTAAAAATATTTAGAGTAGTGTTAGAAGGATTCTTTTTTTTATAACAGAAGTTTATATCTGTTTTAATTGAAATTTTAATTTGTCATTCAAAATTATTACTGTATCAGAGCTGAATTTGAATATGAAAATGATTTAAAACAGTCCAAGAAGTCTGATTTTAGATTACCACAATCAGCCTTTTGTATCTGTTTGGGAAAACTACATCAAAGAATAAAGAATGAGACAACAGCATTATCCAAAGACTTTAACTTGTTTAATCTTTAAAGTGACATTTCAGCATCTGCCTTCAAAAACAACATTTATATTAGTAGTGTGATGCAGATAGCAAAGCAAATGACAAACGGTTTAAGAATCTTAAATATGACATTTAATACCCTCTGAAATGCATTTATAATCATTCACCTTATTTCAAAAAGCAGGGTGACCAAAGTCAATGCCTAAAACTCAGACTAAACAGGTTTCAAGGTGTTTTAATGTCATGTTTTATTAGATAAAACTGATACCACAGTGGCCAAACAATTCTTTTAATTTTCTAGCTACAGTAAAAATGTATAATGGCAGCATGAAATTTTATTGAGTAATGTTTGGCTAATAGCTTTGATCAGGTCATGGTTTGGTACATAGTTATAACTGATTAAATCAAAGTTGTTTAGTGTTCAAGAAAAATATGGGCTCTATCCTCAGTGGTACATCCTCCTGCTTCTGCCAGTGTTTCATTACTTCTCACACCTGTGTTTGAAAAAGGTACTAAGAGTTTAGTGCGAAAAGTGAAGAAAGAAGAGACAGCAGGATGAGTTGAGGAATGGAGAGGGGCTTGTTATTTTGAACCATAAAAAAAAACACTTGCACATTGCAATGTTAAGGTTAACACAGTAATACATGATCACACAATTTGCTTTTAATGCCAGTAATTTATTTTTATACGCAATTAACGTACAATATTCTGTATATTTTGGAACTTAATAAGTCTCATAGACGGCTCCAGTCTGTCCACCTCTCCTACTCAGTATGCCATTTGAAAGTAAGGGGTGACAGTGGCATAGTATGCAGGTGTACGTCTAGCAATTGGGGTTGCCAATCCAAACCCCAGCTCTGTCTGTGTCAGACATTGGGTCCTTGGGGCAGACACTTCTTCTACATACATTGTATGTCTCTGTGCCTGTACAGATGACCTGTGTACATTGTTCTGTCAGTGAGCCCCAGAACAAATCTGTACAGTGTAGTTTTTCACCATCAGTGTGTAAATGGCCGAAAAACTGAATGTGAGTGTCTTGACTTGAAGAGATGCTATACAAGAACAGGCCATTTACCAAGTGTATGAAAAGGAGTAGCCTACTTAGAATATTCTTGATAATTGCCATGCCTGGTATTGTTTCAATCATAAGAATTTGACCATTTGGCACATATTTTCCCAAAGATTTTAGTGACATTTAGAGGGTTTTAGGGATATTTGAGATGATCCTTTATTTTTTTTTTTGTTATTCTGCATTTGTTTCCTCCTCTAAACTCTAACATAGACTCCTCTCTTTCCATTTGTTAAATCGTACAATGTGGTCTTGCATTATGCTAATGAGGTTGGTAGGGCTTTTTATATTGTCCTGGGTTATTTCATGTATTCTTGGATGAGTTGCTGTCCAACTCTTGGTAAAGTTGTCATCTGTCTGATAAGTTTCTAAATGTTTTTACCTGACTTTGTTATCTTTTACAAAATTATATTGTTCTGATCTGTCTTTGAAATCTGTTAGATCGGTCTCTTGTGCTGCTTTGGAGATCTTTTAGACTTCCTTTTAAATTCCCTTCTTAATTCTGAAAGTCAGGTAGCAATTAGGGCTTGGTGTGGCCCATTTAAATGACTTCCCAAAATATAGTCAATCTCTGCTTTAAATAAAAAGCACTTAGTTTTTCGTATTGGATCAGGTTGATTAAGGTATGTTCTCCCTTAAGGAATTATGTTATCATTCTAAAAACCTTTTTTTTTTTTTTGTATGAGTGCTGTAACTATATGTTGGTTTATTGATGTTTGATGGTCTCAAAAAAATAGATGCTTGGAAGTTTATTTTCAGAATACCATTCTTACTTGGACACAGCCTGTTTAGACTCATTCTCACAAACTAGGGTGTGAATATTTTCTCTGATAAACCATCTAAGACACATCTTTAGCATTGACTTCCTGGTTAATAATCTCAGCTTGATAGTAAACTTGAATATAGAGTATAAAGCTGTTGCTAAACTGAATAACTCTGGATACAAGTTTAGTTTTTTGGCTCTAAAACTGAGACTTTCTTAACTATATGTTTTTTATGCTTCTACTTTATGTATAAATTGTGTAGCTTTTGAAATAGTTGTTTAATATTATGATGCATAAATTGTCCGGGCTCCTTTGAAAAGTTTTTTTTTTTTTATTTCAATGGGATAGTCTGACAGATAAACCCACCTTACAGTACCCTGTTGGACTTCAGACATAGCAAATAATTATACATTTCAGTTCATATGATTAACAGAAAATATTTTTCTAATCTATTTTTCTTTTACCCCAGGTTTAGCCCATACGAATGGTATGACGCTCACCCCTGTAATCCTGGCTCAGATGTGGTGGAGAACAACTTCACTCTCTTTAACAGCTTCTGGTTTGGAGTTGGTTCCTTAATGCAACAAGGTATGACAGCGAACACAATGTCGCTCTCTTTCAAAACAGTGTAATCATTGCTTCGCTCCCTCTTCTTCATCACCAGCTCCTTCCTTCCGCTTCTTTAACTGACAAGTACCAGATTTTAATCCCTTGAATTTTTTATTTGACGTTTACCTGTCATGAACAACTGCAGGGCTCTGTCTCACTTGACAGATAGAAGCTGTTCTCACCTAGCTGCTATTAAAAAAGGCAAAACAGTAAATGGTAGGTGCCAGGGAATTCAAAGATAGGCAGGTAGGGATAGACAATATTGTTGCATGAATCTCCCTGTTACTCCCTGTAACACAGTGCCTGGCCCTGCTTAATAGCTTTGTGAGTGTTGGGACAAGGGGTAAATAAGAAACATGTAGGACAAATGCCAGCTGTCAGCTATACTAGATCTTGCTAGTGTGATGTTTTTCACTGGGGCGGCATTGAAGGAAATTTCTATGCCCGACTCATAACTGTGCAACAGACAGTGTACAAACTGATGTTACTGTTACTGGGCTTAACAGTTTTTGGTCTCAAAACACTCTTGTGTTCTTTTCTTCTTTGGTCACATACTCTCACAGCACTCAGCCAATTAACTTACACAACATTCAGCTCATTAAGAGGCTGTGTGCCCAAATTACTGTTTCTAACTTTAAGGCTTCTTCTTATGTAAATATAGAAATAATTTAGAGAGAATTCCAATACAGTAGCAGCCATTTAACGTAGCCCTTCCCAGTCAAACGCCAGCTGAATGGTAGCCAAATTATAGCCACTGGAGTGACCCCTTCCTTCTCCTGGACGTGCATATTTTTTTTTTACTCTGACTTCACCCTTTCACTGAATTACAGGGTCTGACCAAGAGAAGGCACTTCTCATTAGATCTTAATGTCATGACAGAAAGAATATTTTAGTACAAGGATTGATGTTTAAAAGGGAATCTCAGGGGACCAGCCAAGGAAAGTGGAGACATTTTGAATGGACTACTACTGTATAAGTGAAATGGTGAAACTTTCAAACAATCTGAACAACTTGCTCCCTTTTAAGACCAACATCTTTATATTTTATTAATAAATCTTCTTATATAGTAGCAATGTGTTAGATTCAGGTTTTAGTCAAAATTTTTTTTTTTGCAAATTCTTTACACTAACACAGAGAACAATTAGTGTCAAGGTTTGTAAGTGAAATAATAAAGTATATTTAATAAGGGCCTTTCACTCATACAGTTAAGCAATCACAAAGAGATGTAAAAAAAAAATTTATAAAACAGGAATAAAAACAAAAAAATACAGAAATAAAAATAAATAGCAATGAAATCACAATAAAAATAAAAAAAGTTCAAGAATGTTTTTAAAGTTTGCTGGTGTAGGATGAAATTAGTAATAGAACATGGCAAGAATATGTTTCAATTCAAGAATTAGGAAGAAAGCATGGAATAATAACTTATGAACTAACTGGGAACAGTAGAACTTGTAAACCTGAAAATATCCGCTTCAAGGTTTTTTTGGGCTGAGATGTTTCCGATGTTTTAGAAGTCTCCTTCATCTATTTATTTTGTGATTTATTTTATTTATTTATTTCATTTCTAGTACTTTGTAATCTAAGTATTGTATTTCAGTTTATTTATTTATTATTAAAGATTATTTTTTAGACTAATAGTATTCGTACTCTAAATTCAAAGAAACTAATTTCCAAGGGGAAATATTGACACAAAGAGCTGATTGTTCTGAGTGTATTAAACAAGGATGTAAAGTATATTCCCTCCTTTTCCGTTCTGAAAAGTGTTGGTAAGCAAACAAAGGGCCAAGATTTACATAATAGGGTTAACTGTGGCAAAAAGGACCCAAGTAAGAAAATGTTCAACCTCAGTGTAACAAGTCAAATCAAGAAGGTTTAGTTAGGCTCAGTGGATTTTTGGCTGCAAGGATTGCAAACACATTCAGCAATTCATTAAGCACAGAAACTCGGCGGCACTCTTGTGAAACAGCTCAGCAACTCTTCCAATTTGCTGGTACTGGCAGCGAAATATTAGAGCTGCAGAGGTGTGCTGATAGAGGGAAGAGAGGGAGACTCATATCAAAATGAGCTCGTTAGTTGCCTATAATATTAAACTAAATGGGAGAATTTTCTGTTATTATTAATAATTTAGCACACTATGTTTTCTGTAAATGCCCAAGCTCAACTTTTTCTCATTTTCAGGTTTTATGACTGAAGCTGACTGGAACTGCTGATTTATATCATCTCTTTTTTTCTTAGTTTTTTCATTGAAACATAGAAGTTCATACAATGTTATAGATACTTCATAGATAGATGCCCTTAACAGTTAACTACCTAACCGACTGGTTGCACAAAATATCAGGCCAATTACTGCATGAATACATCTAATTTTAAACTGAAACTGAACCTTGCTTTTAGAAAGTGACACTGTTTTTTTCTGCAGTGCCTTGTAACACATGCTGCACAGCGGTATCTGCAGCAAGGTGTATATTTTGTCTGTGTCACATTAACAGACACCCCTTGCTTGTCTGCCAAACACGGTGACAGCAGCTGAGGCGGAAGCCATTTCCTTGACATGTTTAAAATGCAAATGGACGCGTTTGAGGAAACCCAGGAAAAAAAAAATCTACCAGCTTGTCTGTGGGAGGGAGGTGTCAGAGACAACAAAAAGAACATAAAATATGAGGTGCAAAAGCACTTTGTGTACTTCAACTTCAGATGCATTCCCGGAGGTCTGGGTGAGCTTTCTCTCACAACAAACAAATATGTGATTATTTTTTTAATAAATCTGCTTCCTTTTGTTAAAGGTTTGGAAATACGTTTGATCTAAAAGCTAAAATGTTGATGTAAACATAAAAGGCTTATTAACTTCCATGTTAGTCATTTTTAATAAGTGTTGGATTAGATTTTGCTTTTGCCTGTAAAAGGTAAAATGTTTATCTCCACCTGTTAAAAACCAAAGGCTGAATTTAGTATTTCTTGGAAAAACTTTAAAAAAAACATCCAATTATGTCTTGTAGCTCAAAATGATCTTTGCTATTTTCCAAATACATTCTTATTTGTACAATGTTAATGAGTTATAATCTTTTTGCAGACAATGTAATTGATAATGGATTCTAAATGTATTATTTTGTAGGGTAAATTACATTAATTATGCTTTTTCACTTAACCTGGAGATTTTAAATCAATAGTCTCTAACTCAAATTCTCAAGCATTATTTCAGTAGTTCTGGTTTCCTTAACTAACAAAACTTTACATTTTCTCTATACATCTAATTACCTTATGGCATATTTTACTGCACCTTAACCACAAAGGCAGTTATAAGCAATTAATTTTGTTGATTTAATTTGTGATGAGACATTGTTTTTACCCCTATATAGCCTACTTTCTATATATTCCTGGAGAAAACTGTTTAGCTTCACAGTGAGCTGTGGAGATTATATGCATTAGAAGATTTTGTCATGCTTTAAGTTTGATAATATTAGAAGTTACCATCTAATTCATAATAACATAAAATGGTTTCAATCGTGTTTTTAATCTTGTTAATGTCTTATAATCAATCAAACGTCTTTGCGGACCATGAATAATTTCTTTACATGAATTCTATCTTTTAAACCCTTAAACTAACAGCAATAATTCTAGATATTTAATTGGTTAATATATCCAAATTGTAAAAAAAAAAAAAAAAAAATCCCTCTACGTTTAGAAATATACTAGGGACTAATAAATAATTAAATCAGGAATTCGTGTTTTCCCAATAAAGTCTATTTATTTTTGATTGAGTTGGATAAAAAGAAAAGTACACACATATAAACAACGATGCTAATATAGATGGCAATCGAGTCCAATATTCCAGTGAGTCCAGTGAATTAATTCTTGAGTCTTGCCACTTGCAACCTTGAAAAACACAAAATAAAACAAAACATCAAATAGGACAGACAATTATTTTGAAAGCACAGTTAACCGCAGTTAACAGATAGACCGAATCATCAAAAAACCACACACGTTGAAACTCATGACCTTCTCGCATACAGCCTAAATATGTG
>NW_015150459.1:1548560-1573791 GCF_000732505.1 Cyprinodon variegatus | reverse complement strand
CTTGTTTATATTTCTCTGCAGGTCGATTGCCAGCATTGAAGTTCCATAAGGTATACTGGCATGTCTGAGGTATAAAGGAAATAGTTTTTTTTTCTTGATATCAATGAAAAAGTTAGATTATTTTAACAAAAAAAGTTAGATTATTTTAACAAAAAAAAAAAAGGTACATATTGACCTTCATGTGTCCTTTGTAGCATTTGGAATTGTTTAGCATGCCTCATGCTACATTGGAAAGGAAAACTACCCCTTAGCACACAGAACATTCACATATAACACAGAAGCACTGTTCCAGCAGTAGTGGCTTCTTTAGAGGTTTCCAAGATTTTGAACTTTTACGGAATGACTATGACCTGGATGACTGAGAATCTTCATCAGCTTCTTCAGAGGCTTCATCTAAAAAGTAAATGAGCTCTAGGCTTGGTTTTAAGTCTAAAGGACAGTTAGTCACAGTAACGGCTCAGCATGTACAGTAGCTAGTCTAAAGATGGAGACAGGTAGTGGACAGTTAGTATACAGTCATCAATAGAAGAAGATAATGTGATTTTAGTTGCTGCAGCCCAACGCATTAGAAGATTTTTTTTTGTGAAAATATAAAAGAAATGGTGGTACAGTAAATTGTTTATCAATCTGTGATGATCTTCCTCAGTGAAAAAGAAATGCTGCTAAAGTGTCACCATACTTCACCCTTTAAATTAAGGTTAAAATCCTGTTTGCATAGAATTGTCCATGACTTCCATTTAAACCGTTAACATTATTAAAGTTTGTACTAATGTCTTTATGTACCTGCCTCTGCCCCTGCAAAATTATTTTATATTTTCTCTTCTTATGTGTAGTCAATATATATCAATATATTTGCGATAGCTGACTATATAATATAAATATAAAATATGTTCGATGAAAGGTTCAATGAGGGGGGATGTACGTAGAGGCCTCTTAAGTTCTCACGGCCAAACAAAGCAAATTTGCATGAAGGGATCACCTATTTGAAAGATAAATGTTTTAAATAGGGTTGGGGGGACAATTTTAATTTGATGTTTTTCTCTGATTCTTATTTCGAACAGGTAAAAAAAAACAAAAAAAAAAACAATCAAGAAATATCATAATCGATCTAAAATCAATCTGATAAATAACTTTTTAGCCATATTGCCCTGCCTTAGTTTATGTCTTCGCATTTGTATTGTCATATTGCTGAAATGTGCCATACCAACAAATTTGCTCAGCCAAAAATAAACGTACTTTAGGCTTAGACATTTTTTATTGTCATTTTGTATACACAAAACAAAATTTCGTTTTCTACAGCTTTCAGAACATTTTCTACAGCTTTCAGAACTGCTGTACTTCTATAAAGTACAGCAGTGATAAAATGTAAACAAATCAAATGTAAACATTTGGCTTCTTTGCCGTACTCAGACCCAATAAATCTAGAACTGACAAGATTGGGATAATACCTGGAAAGCGTTTGCTTCTTTTATACTGTCACAATACGTGCAAACTGAGCTTACAAAAAGACATTTTGTCAAAGGAGTGAATTCTGGTCAGAATCAGATGGATTTAGAAAATAATGCTTACAATAAAATTCATCAACATGTGAAAATATGTCTTCTAAATCTGTAAATCAAGCATTATTATTTGCTTTGGGTGGACAGTGTAGCAGCTAGAGAAACATATTTTGACAGCTAATAGTGTGAACAATGTCCTCTGTGTGGGAACATATGAAGTGACTTGGTTTACAAACAACAAGCCTTCCTCTGAGATCAGTATCATACTGTATATTGCCACCGTTTTATTGCTGGCACCATATGACTGATCTGCTTCTTGTATTTATTGGAGTGTTCTGATGCAGTGCCATATATTGCTCCCCGCTGACAACAGCGCTTTATAGTGTGGAATTCAATTGAGTTAACCATGGCCTCACTTCATTTTTAGTGTGACCAGAGGATGCATCTGGATTTTGCCTCTCTGAAGTCATAGTGAATTAAGGGAGGCTTCTATCTTCCCTTGTTTGCAACCATGTAGAGTCTTTGTCAAACCACAAAGGACAAATCCAATCAAATTTGGTAGAAGAGGTTAAAGAGCTGACCAGGCTGCCCGCCTTCTGTGGGTTTGTTACTCTTCAGAATTGCCCTCATAAATCTTCCCAGTAAAGTAACAGAGTGCACAAAGCACAAGGGTATTTTAAAGGTTGTCAGAGATGAGATATAAAGTAACTTTAACACCAGTCAGCGAGCCATTGTAAACATAGTACTGCTCAGAGAGGCCCACTCAAAGTCAACGTAGATGCAGAGGTGTTCTGTCAACATATTTCGTTGTCTCTTTTTTCTTTTTTTCTTTTTTTACATTATGCGGGCTGTGATTAATAGGTTTTCAAATTTCAGTCATGTGTTCTTTTGCTAAACCCCATAAGATATGAAAATAAATGATGGAGATAGGGAAACACTTCTTAGTTTAAAAGCTTGAAGGGGTGCCTTTTAGCCAACTAAATGTATTTAAAAAATTAAAACATTTAAAAATGAAATCCTGTCATCATTCTTGGACCACATCATAATTTATTCCCAGCATCTGTTTTTTTTATGATTATTGCTAGCTGTTAATGAGAACTCAGAATTAATTTTATCATTGAGTTTTTTAGTTTGTTTTCTGTTTCCTTTAGTTGTCTTTGTTTTTTTCTTTTCTTTTTGTTTTTTTTCTTAGCCCAGGTAAAATGTTTTTGAACTGTCCAGGCTATTCCTTCCGGTCAGTCTTATTTGAATCTTATATGATATAAAGCACTGTGTGAGCAGCTAGTGTAGGCCTACCCTCTCTAGCTCATAAATAGCCAAATTGTAACATTTGTGTGTGTTTAAATTGCTTACATTGATTTTTTCAATTACACATTTTTGCTGAACAGAATTATTTTTTGTTTAATTACTGTAAGTAAAAATCATCAGAATTAAAACATATACTTAAACCAAACCAATCTATTTGTAATGAATCTTTATACCATGGGTTTTCTTTTTTAATTTTTTCATTTAATTTAATTACAGAAATACTTTTTGGAAAAAAATATATTTATAACGCTAAACCTGAATTAGAATGTTATTGAGATTTTAGTCCTTAGGCCTTTAGCCATTTTTGTTACAATTATCTATCCATCCATCCATCCATCCATGTAGTTTTGCAAAAACATAAGAAAATATTTGTATAGGAATAGTTTTTTTTTGGCGGGGGGGGTTGCTCTTAATTTTTAGCCTATAGCTTGCTAAGTTGCCCTGCTGGTTTTTATTTTCCATTTACCAACTGACAGCACCTTAATGAGAAGCAGTGACACTGCCAAAAGCATTTCCAAGCTAATTAACGAAAATGCAAGCAGTCATGTTCCTCCATTTGTTTAACTATTTTACAGAATGTTTCTCTCTCTCTTGTTGTGTTGCATACAGGATCGGAACTGATGCCCAAAGCTCTGTCAACCAGAATAATAGGTGGAATCTGGTGGTTCTTCACACTCATTATTATATCTTCCTATACTGCTAATTTAGCAGCTTTTTTAACTGTGGAGAGGATGGACTCGTCAGTAGATTCAGCAGACGACATGGCCAAGCAGACCAAGATTGAGTATGGTGTCGTCAAAGATGGAGCAACAATGGCTTTCTTTAAGGTAGATAAGCAATGTGTAGAAAACAGTCATTTTAGGTTCTGAAAAAATTATTAGAATTCACAAAATTTAGAAATTTTTTGTTTTTATGAGTGCACAGTCCAAACTTCAGCAGATAAGTGTGTGTATTTGATATGCAAATTTGAAAAGACTGCAGAAACGATAACAGTTAAAACAGATTGTAGAGCATACTAAACATAAAACCTTATTGTGTATCTACATAATGCTTCTTTTTCTATGTCTGCTTCTGTAGATGGGCGCTCACACTGAGCCTGGTTCTCCTGGAGGTTTCTTCCTGTTAAAAGGGAGTTTTTCCCTCTCCTCTGTCGCTACAAATATGCTTGGTCTTAGGGATTGCTTTTGAGTCAATTAGTCGATGCAATCAGCTGGTTTTCCTTAGATAGAAAACTTTTTAACCAATTTGACTGTATGATCTGGTTCAATTGTCTCTGTAAAATACCTTGAGATGACATGTGTTGTAAATAGGTACTATATAAATGAAATTAATTGAATACAATACATGTATAATGCTATAAACATGCATGTTTGCTCTTAGATCACAACATATTAAAATTGTAGAACGTGAAGACAGCTCCCGACATGTGAATAGATGGATTGAAAAACGTTTGGGGATTATTCATACCCTTTAAGAATTTTTAGCAATGAACAAAATAAACAGGTGGTTAATTATAAGTGGCTCAAGGGCCCTCTGCAAAGGAAAGTCTTACTGATGCAAATTCAATGAGGCAAAGAAAGCCTGATGAATGTTGGTGAAACCAGGATGTGGAGCACACAAGATTTTGCAGGTGTTGTTGGCTGATAGGCTGTCCTCAGTACAGATTAGAAAAAAAGGTAAAAAATAAAAAATAAGGTTTTAGACTCAGTTAAAAAACTTAGACAAAAAAAACTCCTAGCGTTTAGATAAACTGTAACAGAAATATTTGTATTCTGAAAAGGTTTATTTTAAATAAAACAGAAAAAAAAAAAAGTAGTTAGTACTGATCATAAAGAATGTAAATCTTCCGGTGAGAATTTTGTCTATTACTTCTGGTCAGTCTTATTTGACTTGGCTTTTTCTGATTTTGGCTTATTGAAATTGATTTAAAAAAACTGTAAAATAGGATGTTCAAAGAATAGTATTATCTTTTATCTCGTATGTTTATGAGCGATAAGCAAAATTGTCACTGCTAGTATTTCCAAAGTCTCATGTGTTTGAATTTCAGTCTTAATTTAGATCCTTACATTGTTTTGATCCACCAGTTCATAAATGGTTTTAGTACTGTTTGATGAAAAAGTTCAAAAGCAGAAATTTTGTTTTACTGTAGCCTTCCTGTTACCAGCGGTGGGTCTTGCTCTCTTATGATATAAAACTGCTTTTTTAATTGCTTTTAACATCTATAGCATATTTTATTTTATTTTTATTTCAGACATTTAGTGTACCTGACATTAAAAGAAGATAAATTTCAGTCTTTTTTTCACTCACTTGACTAACTTAAAAACCTGCAAACCGAAGAATTTTGTTGTATTGGGCCGGCCCCAGGTCGGGCCTTTTCAAAATGAAAATCAAATCTGGTCAGCAGCCAGTTTCTTGCTGCGTATCTAATCTTACCCACTTAAAGGGGTTATAAGATGATTAATTCTCTAATTATTTCAAAGAAAAAAAAAATATCATGCACATAGTAAGCAAATAGTTATACTCCTAAAACTGAAATACATGTATCTTTTTAGGTAAACATAAGTAAAGCTAATCACTAAGTTGGGATGTTTATTTACAGACATTTTAACATTGTTGTTGTAAAGAATATTATTTCCAGAACATTTGCAAACAAATTAACATTATTTCCCTTCTACCAATTTTACATACTTAAATATACACAAAAAATCAGCACATTATTTAAAAGTGGAAGTTAAAGTTTATTAAAGAAATAAAAAGCTGTTTTTTGCTAACTTAAAATATCTGTTCCAAGATAGCCAGGACTGGGCTGCTGCTGAATTTAACATAAGGAGCAGAGTTCTTTTAATAGCATTTCGCACAATTTGAAATGGCTTATAGTTATTAGACAGTAATTATCTTGGATTAGACATGGCATAAATGTGACCTCACAGAAAATTGCATGAAATACCTCATAGACTGATGCAAGACTAATGGAACGCCATTCTATTATTGCTGCTTCAGTAACACTTATGAGAATAGATGTGTGCAAAGCTTCAATTCATCGTCCTTTAATCCTGTGTAATGGAGATCTGAAGGAGTTATCATTTAAATCTATTTGGCTTTTAAATAAATATAACACCAAGAGCTGTGAGTAATTACATATACAATCCCTATAGTCACTGGCATTATTTTACTCCTCAAAAAATCTCAATAGGTGTATTATTGGCTTCTAACATACAAGCCATTTTATGGTTTGCTGTTTTTCTACCTAAAGCACATGTGGCTGTTAGACTAAAAAAGTTGCTTTGTTAAGTTCAACATTTCTATGGTAATTAGAATATTGTGTGTTTCTCTAATAACTTATTTTTTGCCTCAAGCTTTAAATTTTTTTTTTTTTTTTTATTAAATCAAGTTCAGATATTCTTTTTTGTTACATCTTTTCTTTTTTTTTAATCCCTCATAGAAATCAAAGGTTTCGACATTTGAGAAGATGTGGGCCTTCATGAGCAGCAGGCCAAGAACATCCCTGGTGAAATCTGTTGAAGATGGAGTTCAGAGGGTGCTGAAGTCTGACTATGCGCTCATTACAGAGTCCACCACCATTGATTATATCACTAGGAGAAACTGTAACCTGACACAAGTGGGAGGGATTATTGACAGCAAAGGCTATGGCATTGGCACTCCCATCGGTAAGACATATGAACAGCCTCAAAACTACATTCCAGAGCTCCAGTCTTATAAAAAATTAAAGCCCTTTTCATAAGTTATGCTGGTCTTTTTTTCCCTGAAAGATGAGAGTAAGGAATTTCTTTCAGATTCACCAGCAATATAATATTAAAAAGCAGCTACTAGTCAGACACTGTGCCACAATGTGTTTATGAACCTTATTATCACATAGTCCAGCTGGCAATCCATCCAAAGTTAAATGGGCCTTATGTTACTTGCAGGCTCTCCATACAGGGACAAAATCAGCATAGCAATCCTCAGCATCCAGGAGGATGGTCTTCTCCACATTCTGAAGGAGAAGTGGTGGAGTGGAAACAGCTGCTTGGATGAGGAGCGTCGTGAGACAGGCCCCATGGGGATCCAGAACCTGGGTGGTATATTCATTGTATTGGCATGTGGCCTGGTGCTATCTGTCTTTGTGGCGATTGCTGAATTTATCTACAAGCTGAGGAAGACTGCTGAACGCGAACAGGTATATATCTTCATAGATCATGAATCAATTTTGATTCTTACTGTGTGGCTTGCAACGCTGGTCAAAAACTGATAATACAATGCTGGATTTTAATTATTTAATTGAATATTAATAGCTTAATTTATTTTATTAATTGTGTTCAAAATTTTTATGTACACTTAATACAGTGGCTTTTGAATCTTTACAACCCTTAAACCAAAGAGTAGGGTTTGAATGAAAGTTACCAGTCTTACAGAATAAATGAAAGCAATTTATTTCAAACAAACAAAATATAATTTATATAAAACACATAGAATACATACATTTTAACCCATATATCATATTATAAAAAAAATAGATGTAAGCAATAAACATTAGACTTAGATAACTTTTATTGTCATTTTGATTGTCCACTTTGATGTCCAGTGAGCGGACGTTAGAAAGCAGGATGGTTTGTGGGTATTCCTTCTCAGCTTCGCTGTTAACCCGCCTCTGAAGCCCCACTTACATCGTCTCGCACATCGTTTCATTCAGCTTCTCCTGGCGTGGCCTGGTTCTTTCGCTAGCTGCTTTGTTTACATTCATCCAAAGAACTCTGCAGCTTTTTAAACAGTCAAGAGTGGCTGTATTTAAGAGTCCCGAAACTACATTTTGTGACCAAAGCTCCAGCAGGCCCTGGCGGTCATAGAAGCAGGATCGATGTCTAATTGTTGCGTTCTAGGTGGCGTATGTTGTACTTATATTTGTTTGGAGCTGTATCAAGCCGCTGCCTACAGGCACAGCCATCTTGTAAGAAGAGGTTAGATTAAGTTTAAAACACCTGTTTTTGACTTCCACTCGTTTATACTCTAATTTTTTTTTAATCAAATATATTACATTTATTTTACAATGCTATGGCAATATCCTTACACATGCATTGATAAAGATATATATGCATGCGTATGCAATTACACACATACAGTCAACTTTACAATCTAAAACAGAACTTTGACTTTTGAATGCTATGTCGACATAATACATCACTAAATTGACACCACACCTGTAGTCAAACTAATAGTGGCAGCATCATGGTCAGGGTTTTTTTTGTTTTATGCAACTGTTGCTTTGTCCAAGTAGAATAAATAATAAACAGTCCTTAAAATGACTGTGTCTGACCTAAATCCATCATGGGTTCTCTAGAATGCAAAAAATTTGGGAGGGAGTTTTATTTTAAAACATCACAGTAAATCTAAGCTTATGCCATACGTGAATTAATTAATGACTTCAAAAGGAGAAAATCAAAGTTTTTTAATTGTACAGTTGGTTTCAATGAGCTAACAGATCTCTAGAAATAAATAAAATAAGACATTTTCCCCATAGTCAAACAAACTTTTCAACGTTAAATGGTTGTTTTATTTGGAAAACTCTTTTTTACTGCATAGCGCTGACTTCAAAAAGAGTAGAACAATACAAACAATTGAAAAAAATTAAGTCTTCATTTTTTTTCCCATTACTATCAGACTAAACATGAGGGATCCTGGCTGACTCCTACCATTGGAGACTCATAAACTAAGGCTCTTAATCAAAATATTAGTTTAAGACATCTTTTGCATTTGCTTTACATTTTCTCTGCAAATAATAGCTTTTTTCTCTTTTTTTGATTGAATTGTATGTTTCATATTTAAAGTGAACCTTTTCAACCATTTATCCTGCTTTAACATTTTGTTTTAACAAAAAAGTGGAAATTTTAAATTGTTGTAGATGTGTTGGAAATCCACTTTACACTATATAATTTTCAAGTTTATGAAAGGTTAAATTGCAAAAGTAAGTTGATTTAATTTTTTTGTGGAGATGCAACTGGACTTAAGTGTGAAATCCAGCGAATCATATATCTTTTGTTTCTTCTACATACCCTTAAAGCTGTGCTCTAATTATAGGTTTTGGTTCAAGAATACATAAATTGATTTGCATGCTTTTATTGACTAATCCCTTAGAGTACTCGGTCATAACACTACAATATTTACTCATTTCCACCGGCATGACTACAAATTAGAACACAGAGTATTAATCCATTATTTGAGTTTGGAGATCCCTAAATAGGATCATCCCTTTAATGATGTATATCACAATCTTTGTTCAAGTGGTGTGAATCACTGCATGCATTCTCCTGTATATCTGACACAGCATTATTAATGAGTTATGTGCATACTAGATCTAGGAAGAGTGTTGTAGTGTACCATTAATGACAGTCTGACACATTAGANACAGTTTTGCACCTGCCACCAGTTACGCAATCACTCTTGTTAAATCACCCGCAAACCATGGTTCAGCCCCTCGCGCAAAATTCCAGTTTGCGAGCGCAAATTACTGCACGCAAAATTGGATCTTGATAAATCCGGCCCAGAGTATTAATCCATTATTTGATTTTGGAGATCCCTAAATAGGATCATCCCTTTAATGATGTATGTCACAATGTTTGGTCAAGTGGTGTGAATCACTGCATGCATTCTCCTGTATTGTACTTCTTTTGTATATCTGACACAGCATTATTAATGAGTTATGTGCATACTAGATCTAGGAAGAGTGTTGCAGTGTACCATTAATGACAGTCTGACACATTAGAAACACAACTACTAAGAATAAATAAGTACTCTACATCCATTTGCTACTATTGTGAATGTTGAAACCCTCTGCTGTCTGAACAATTAAAAGCTAAGGTATTTACCCCCGTCCCTTTCCCCCTCTGCTCCGCGTGCCCCTTCCCGGATCCTCCCTTTTTGCCCAGAGGTCTTTGTGCAGCGCCATGGTGGACGAGATCAGACTGTCGTTCACCTGCGAGAGACGAGTGAAACAAAAGCCCCAGCCCCCAGTCATGGTGAAGACGGATGCAGTGATCAACATGCACACCTACAACGACCGGCGACTCCCAGGAAAGGACAACATGAGCTGCAGCACTGGGATGACTCCTGTATTCCCATGACAATGTGTTCCCCGCAGGGCAAGAACCTCGTGAGCAACATTTCAGGGGCAGTGTCGGAGCCCAGAGACAATGGCATAGATGGGATCAACAAATATATCATAAACCACAGTGACATGGGAACACTAACAAAACATGGACAACTCAAATTGGCAGCATCAGCCACACAGGTATGACAGAAACCACTGTAATCAAGATTTAAAAAAATACTTTGAAAATTTGTGAAAGGAGGAAAAAAACAACTTGTTAAAAGAAACGGTGCACCCAAAAATCGATCAGCTCAAGTCTGATGTTTACATATGTACCACAAGAAAAACACAATATCTAGTGGACCATGAGTCACTTAAAATATTAAAATATAATGTGAGAACATGACATGATATATAAAGGATTTTCTGATTATGGCAATAAATGACTTTGATACAGTTCTAGAAAGACAAGGGAGTTTTGTTATAAATTATGGTTTCATGTAAAATTCTTAAACTGATCCTTTTGTTTCCACAAACCTGACTTACCTTTGCAGCAGAAGGTTTTACCTCAAATATGTACAGGTTCAGCTTGGTGTCTGTGTCATTTCATGTTGGCACCCCTGTGACTGGTAAAGCCTACAGCAGGATGTGAAGTAGTATATTTACATCGGATGTAGCTGTGATGTGTACCTAATGATATCAACAAAAGCAACCAGAATCACAAAGTGGATTGTGGACACATCAATTGTATAGTAAAAACAAGACTCTTACATGGACTGTGTTACAAAATTTTCAAAATGTTTTGTTTTTTATTTTTACAAAAGGTTAATTTTATTTAAAATTACTTTGTACATATATGTTTGTTATCAGACAACATGTTGATTGCCTAAGGTCTGGTCATTCAACAAAATTATATTGAGAACAGTCAGAGCCAGAGCTAACAAGTAAACAAGTGTTCAATAAATGGTGAATTTGAGGGGCTAAAATGGGACTTTAAAGCATCCATTCATGAGTTAATTTCCAGTAATGGACATATAAATCTAACTATATCTGCATCTGTTATGACCACAGTTGTACCAATGATATGATAAAATGATCATGGATAAAACATACTGCAGAATCATGCTATTTAAACAAAAATATGAAATTAAATCGGATAGCATCATCCAACTGATTAGATTAATAAAATAATAACAAATCATTAATATTACATTTTATTGATCATAAAAATATAAAATGATCTACAATATATATTTACTGTTACCTTGATTTTGGTGTGTAGACTAAGGCAAAGCTGGTATGATCACCTTTAAAATCGAGAGTCATTTTTTAATGAACTCTTATATACACTAGTAATGCATAGCATTGTGGCCATTGACAGATGAAGGGGAAAAAAATAAAAAAACAGATTAAACCACTTTAAGATGATGGGTTATAGTTGAGGGAACTGAATATTACATTGTTAGAGTCGTTGCTGTACAAGCAGTAGAATGGGGAAGACAACTTAAAAAAACCAGTTTGCATAATAAGGGACAGATTTTGTGGACTATACCTCTAGACTAGAATATTCACAAAACTGGAGCTTTTGGTCCTGGTCTGTTGAAGTCTATACACATTGTTTAAAGAAGTAGAAGTTATAAGCTAAGACCACTATTGGTTAAAGAGGTTAATGCTTGAACTGAATGAAAGGTTTCAGACTACAGAATGCATAAGATAGGATTGAGTTAGTAGCTGCGCAGCTACTGTTGGGTTGGAGTTTGAATGCTTACTTTTGTCCCGTTCCTCATATTTGGATCACAGAACAGTGAGGGAAGGCCTGATAATTCATTTTGTTTTTTACATAATTTAGATGGCACTTTGCTTGTACCTCTCCTTACTCTGAAAGACTCGGCACTAGTAAGTGTGTGGATGTGTGACAGAAGTAAGGTAAGCCAACAGAGGCCATGTTCTGACTTAGGCAATGTCCTGGGAGGAAATATTTTGTTATATTATATTTTGAAATATTATATTTTGACATCTATGTGGTTGATGCTTTGGCAAAATGTATACATTTAAGGTCCAATATCATGTTTTTTAAGTCATTAAAAGTCACATCTAGCTAAATATGAATTAAAATCCTTAGATTGTATCCTTCTAACAACATAAGGTGAAGCCACAGGGTTTGTTGATAGAAATATGTTATGAAATAAAGTTTTTTTTCCAACCCCAAAAAGTAACACTTGCCTTTAAAGCAACGGCGTCTGTGACTTCTCACTGCGAAGAAGAACTGATTTTCCATGACTCAGACATTAGCTAAAAAAAATAGAAGTTGCTGTCCTGTAAATGTTCAGACAAGTCGCCGGTAGAGCAACTTGTCCGAACTTTTAGCCAGAATCATCGCACTATGCCTCACATCATCCCCTTTCTGATTGGAGAAAGCTGTTTAGGGTGCCAACTCAGTGCGGTTAAGACATTTGCTTCCTGGAGGGAGCCTTCATATGTAGATATTTTCCAGCTGCTTGTTTTCACATGTAGGGGAGGGGCTGCTGCTCAGGTAGCAGAACTAACAGGTGTATTTTTTTCAACTTTCTTTAACACCTTTATCCTGACAAATCTGGGCAAAAACTGAAATAAATGAAGCAATATCTGTGAAATTTCGGTCTGTTCTTGAACAGCATTTTCTTCTTGAAAAAAAAAAAGGGTTTGGAGCAGACATGGTTTCTTTTATTTGACTGGCTGTTGCAATGGGTACAATTATCTATGAGGGTTGGATAGGAGTGAGTTGATCTATTTGTATCCAAGTGAGCCACAGCTTCAGTGTCCTCCATGAGACACTGCTTCATTTTCTACCAAACTAAGCAAAGAAAATTTTTTGTTGACTTGATTTCTAGTATTATTGCTGTGCCTCAGTTCTCAGATGGTATCTCAGTTTTAAATTTCTATTCTTTTTCTAAATAGCATGTTAACTGATGCCATCTAGCAAAAACTAACCTCCCAAAATGTTCTATAGCGTGATGTCTCTTTAAGCAAAACTTCAGTATACTTTTCCCTTGCATGACATGCAACCATTTTGCTGATGTTCACGCAGTCATGACAGAATCTCCCCTGAGTTACTTGAGGGCAAAGAAATCTGATTTGGGCCAACTTGTTTTTGCAGTGTGAACATAGCTAGTTATGTTAATGGTGAGATAATATGAGGAGTTTTGATAGCTTTAAGCTGCCTGTAAACAACATAGCTATATTCACCCTGCAGGTCTTAATGCTCAATCCTAATTTTTTTTGTCAGATTCTATTTTGTTTTTTGTTGCTGATCACATGACCTTCTCAAATGTGTCCCTGATTAGACCTGCATGTGCAGAAAACCAATAACAAGATGTGTCAGAGGTCAGTGTCTATGGATGGATTTAAAGCTGCTAAGTGAAAGTAGCCCAATGATGCAGTAGAATAATGTGGAAAAAGAAAGACAAGAGAAAGATAGTTGAACTATTAACTATGGCTTTTTGAAAGCGCACTGACCTCTCGAAAAAGAAATTTCAGGAGGTAGCATTGTAGACTACTGACCTGTTATGGTATGACCTTTTTAAGCTTCTTTTAGATTGTTGTATCCGCCAAAATAATCATTAATTACAAAATTATACTGTCCCTCCATTGAACACCTCCTTCTACGCTATCCTCCATGTTTTTCTTTTCCATTGTAGGCTAATTATTCTTGTTCTGATATCAGTACAGAATTACTTCATCGTCATACTTATTCCGATCGCTTGGTTTGGCTGTTTAGATCGCAGACACATTTTATAAGATCCAACCTGTATCTGTATTGTATTTAAAAACACATACAAATGTGGCCCAAATTTTATTTGAAAAAGTTAGATTCCATGTGACTTAGCCTGTTTGCAGAGCCATGAAAGAATCTCTTCTGAGTCACATCATTCACTATGTTATCAATGTTTGAGAAGTAACTAAATAGATTACTCCATTACTGAAAACACATTACTCTATTACTAGCGACATTATTATGAAACACCTTTACGTCCAACACTGGTTGCAACCCTGCCTTGATCCCTCCCAAAGCTCTTGCCTCATACAGTATGTGCAAAGTGTAATTTCAAATGATAGATACATGATCAAACAACATCATCTTTTGGAAAAACATGCTGTATGAAGTTAATAACAATATAATGCTATTCTGCTACTCTGCTCTTTGGGCTAAGTTGGTAGTCGCATCTCTGTGTACTTGTAAGTATCAGACTGGAGAACAGCACAGAGATTTTGTGATCAAAATTAATTGCTTATTAATTCATGAAGTCAACACCTGCTTCTAAAGGATTGTCTGATGATCACCTTTGTTTTTGCTTCTGTTCTGGTTTACTTGTATCCTCAAAACTTTATGCCGAGAAGCAGCCAAATCCTAACAATAACACGGAGTTACTGGGATCCAGCAACACCTGAGCTCCATTCAATGTGTCCAATCCACTATTCCTACTGGTGCAATATCCTTTTGTGTTTTCACCAGATGTTGGTAACAATCCATTCAATCCACTCATACAAAAAGTCAAACCATAGATATCCAGAAATGTAGTTATGTGTAATAAAGTGAAATGGCACAGGGAAAAGTATGGAACACACACTGAAATTTAGTTAATACTTTGTATAAAACCTTTGTTGGCAATGACAGCTTCTAGACGCTTCCTGTATGGAGAAATCAGTTGCATGCAGCCCTCAGATGTGATTTTGACCCATTCTTCCACACAAACAGTCTTCAACTCTTAAATATTTCATGGGCCTCTTCTATGAACGCTGATTTTTAGCTCATTCACTAGATTTTCTATTGGATTTCTTGGCTTTCCATGCCTTTTGCAACCTCCATTTCGTCATGTGTTCAACACTTTTTCCTAATACACATTACCTAATTTCTGGACATCTATGGTTTGATTTCTTTCTATGTGTGGATTGCATGGATTGTTACTGACATTCGGTGAAAATGCCATGTCAATAGCACCTCTAGAATTATACTTCAGAAAAATGGGCTCTTATTCAAAACTTATTTTAACTGCTGTAGCTATATATTTTGAATCTGTCAAAAATACTGATATATTATATATTTCTCAGTAAAACTAATCTTTTATTCTCACCACTATATACATTCTGTTGCTGTATTATTTTTTGAAAAATCTAAAATTTGATGGAAAACTTCTAGGTAAGACCCTAAAATACTGCATGCACAGCGTACTTTTGTGGTTCTTGCTGGTACTGAACAAGAAAAGCACCTTTGCTGCACAAATTACATCCACTTAGAAGAGCTTACATTCCTATATAAGCTCATGGATATGACAAGCAACGGACAACAGGTGGTTTAACATTTTGCGATCGGAACAAGGAAAAAAGCATCTGAATTTTATTTATTTTTTTCGTATGGAAATGGGGTCTTCTTTCCCCTCAAAATTGACACAGTCGAGTTAGAATGTTATTATCAAAAATTACCAAGTTAGAGTATATTCATGGTTTTGACAACATAGAACCCATAGACTTCATAGAAGGAACAGGAATTTGTCTTCCACAAAATACCCTCACTTGGACCTAGACCTAAGCAAACTTTATTTTTATTTTGTGCACACAGGGTGTATACAAAAGAAAATTTTGCTCATTACAGCTCTCGAGAAATTTCTATTTCTTGTGCAGCAGTGATCAGATGTAAACATGGTCTCTCATACCCCCTTTCCTGTCAGCCTACTGTTGAAAAAAACAAGCCACTAGTGCCATAAAAACACAAAAAAAGAGAGAAAATTTAAACATGGTGATCAAATGTAAACATAAGACTGTGATATGATTTACAGTTTTTCCAACATTCAGTGCTTTTTTTTTTTCCTCTTGTTTTATTATCTCTCGTCTAATGGTAGAGGCTCGGGTCACACAGTGCTGGGATGAAATGTCTTTTATGAAGGGAAGAGGAGTCCCGATGATCTTCTCAGCTGTTCTCACTACTCTCCTCACCTTCTTCCAGTCTGAGATGTTGCGTCCTTCACACCACACCGTGAGACAGCTGGTCAGAATGTTTTCTATTGTGCTTCTGTAGAAGGTTGTGAGGATGGGTGGAAGCAGTAGGGCTCTCCTCATCCTCCTCAGGAAGTACATGCACTTTTGTGACCTTTTGACCAGTGATGTGGTGTTTACAGTCCAGTTGAGACTGTCTGTGATGTGCACACCTATGAATTTGGTGCTGCTGACCACCTCTACAGCTGAGCGGTTGATGAGCAGTTGAGCGTGGTTAGGCAAATTGTTCCTGAAGTCAATGATGATCTCCTTCGTTTTCTCCACATTCAGGATCAGGTTGTTATCTCTGCACCAGGGCACCAGCTGTTCCATCTCCTCTGTAGTCCTGGCCGTTGTCATCTCTGCAAACTTTATGATGTGATTTGTGGTGAACCTGGGAATGCAGTCATGTGTCATCAGGGTGAAAAGCAGGGGGCTCTGGACGCAGCCCTGTGGGGAGCCTGTGCTTAGGGTGATGACATTGGAGGTGTTCTGTCTGACCCGAACTGACTGAGGTCTCTGTGTAAGGAAGTCTAGCAGCCAGTTGCACTGGGATGTATCGAAGCCCAGCTGTTCTAGTTTTCCTATCAGATGCTGTGGGATGATGGTTTTGAAAGCTGAACTGAAGTCCCGGAACAGCATCCACACATGGGTGTTCTTGTCCTCCACAGGAGAGGATGGCGTCCTCAGTGGAGCAGTTCCATTAGTAGGCGAACTGGAACGGCTCGAATTTTGTCGGCAGACTGTAGACGATGTGTTCTTTAACCAGCCTTTCCAAGCACTTCATCATAATGGTAGTCAGTGCCGGTAGTCATTGAGTGAGGTGACCTGAGGCTTCTTTGGGACTGGGATGATGGTGGCAGACTTTTATCATGCTGGAATTATGAATTGATCCAACGAGGTGTTGAAAATGTTTGTGAGTACACCAGCCAACTGATCTGCACACTCATTGTACACCCGTCCAGGTATGTTATCGGGGCCAGGGGCCTCTCTTGGGTTGACTCACCTCAGAGTTTTCCTCACTTCAGCTATGTCCAGATTGAGTACCTCCTCCCCCTGGTGTGGAACAGCTTTCACTAATACAGTGCTGTTTAGTGCCTCAAACCTTCCAAAGAAGTTGTTCAGTTAATTTAGAAAGTCAACGTTTGCTGCATCAACCGGGGGTGAGGGTGTGTTGTAGTCAGTAAACACCCATATGCCTTGCCACATCCTCCTGGTGTTGCTGGCACGGGGAAAAAATCCTGGATTTTCTTGCTGTGGTTCTGCTTCGCTGATCTGATGGCACGGTTGAAGTTAGCATGAGCTGTCCTCAGTGCCTCTTTATCACCAGACTTGAAAGCTGAGTTCCATGCTTTTGGCAATTCTGAACCTCCCCTTTCATCCATGGTCGTTGGTTTGCTCAGGTGGTTATGTTCTTTGTGATGCTGATGTCCTCAATGCCTTTATTGATGTAGGCTGACAAAGTCATGGCATACTCATCTATGTTTAATATGTTGTCATAAGTTGCTGCAGTCTTGAAGATATTCCAGTTGGCGCATTCAAAACAGTCATGGAGTTTCTCCATGGCATCCCTAGACCACACTTGGACCTCTTCAACTGTCGGTTAGTCCTGATCTGATGACCCGAGGTGGGGACGGGGAGCTGCTCTTCATGCATTTTTTGTTTTTGGGTTAACCCGGTTTTAAGTTTTTTTCCCCTGGGGTTTTAACTTCCCCTTTTTGTTAAAATTAGGGGGGACCGTTTTTCAGTTTGGCTTGTTTAACTTCCCCGGCATTGTTGAAACGGCCTTTTTTTTTTGCGGTTTGAGGTTCGGGGGGCTTGTATTGCGTTTTTTCCTTTTCTTTTTTTGTATTAGCGCTGGGAGGTACATAAACAGCAGTAATGCTAAGCACACTAAACTCTCCGGGCAGATAGAACGGTCTGCAGTTAACAGCCAGAAACTCGATGTCCCGAGAGCAGAAGCTTGCGACCGATCTAACATTTTTTCACCAGCTATTGTTGATGTGAACACAGAGGCCGCCGCCTCGGGTCTTACCGCAGAGTTCTTTGTTTCTATCAGTGCGGTATAGCATTGTCCGGTATTGCTGGATGCAGCCAAGATTCAGTCACAATGATGGCACAGCAGTTACTTGTCTCCTTTTTTAAGGCAGTTCAAATCAGAGATTATCCATTTTGTTATCCAATGAGCGGATGTTGGAGAGAGGGATTGAAGGTAGCGGTGGTCTGTGGGGATTCCTCCTTAACTTCGCTGTTAGCCTGGCTCTGCAGCCTTGCTTCCTCCGACTCGGGCATTTCTTCCTCCTGCCTGGCCTGGTAAGTGAGCCTGCTGTTGCCTTGTCAAAATCCGTGCGGAGCACTCTGCAGGTTTTTAAATGGTCAAGTGGGTGTATTTAAAATATTTTGTGACAGTAGCTCCAGCAGGCATGGTTAGGCATTGTACAGTTTTGAACGGCATATTTTGTGGAAATGCCAAGAGCTGTTCCTGGCTCCTTCCTCGAGGCACCGCCATCATTAGTTGTTGGTACCAGAAAGAAAATTAACTATTGATCATAGAAACAATGTTTGTTTGTTTTTTTTCCTGTTTAACCCGAAAACAATGTTGGAATGAGTTAGCTCATCCTAATTTGAAGAGTAGAAAAAACAGCATAACAGGATAACTCACTCATATAGTCATGCAAAAAATTATTAGACCACATTTCTCAATGGTTGCACAATCAAGTACAAGCTCACATGTGTATCACTGCTTTTGATGGTACAATTTATCCATTCATCCATGTTCTTCCCCTTAGTCCTGTCAGGGTTGTGGTGGGGCCAGTGCCTAATTCTGGCAGTCTATGGGCAAGAGGCAGAGACCATCCTGAACAGGTCACAAGGCAACACAGAGACACACAAAGACACACAACCATGCAAACTCACACCTAAGGACAATTTAGAGTAGCCGATTGACCTAACAGTCATTTTTTTGAACTGTGGGAGGAAGCCAGAGTACCCGAAGAGAACCCACGCATTCATGGGGCGAACATGCATCTTCATGCAGAAAGACCCCAGGCCAGGAATCTTACCCAGAACCGTCTTGCAACAAGGCAACAGTGCTTGACCATAGAATAACATAGTTATTGATTTAACTAAATTGATTATTTTGGTTATAAAGATAGGATAAAAACAAAGCTATTTTTTTTTATTATTATTTTTCTCTTTATTAAACTCATATAAGGTGTATCTGTTATTACGGTAAATGTTTTCTGCCTTAAATAAAATGAAAAAGAAAGTGAAGATGAATAAGGAGGTCTATTTTTTAAATTGTTTGTATCTTGGTTATCCTCCTGCAGACAGTAAGTGTGTGATTATGGAATAAAACCACAAAAAACTAATGTACCTTACTGTAAACCACATAAATCAGAAATAAAACTCATTAAGTTATTAGCTTGCAAATAAACTTTATTACAGCATATTCTGCTATCTTCCTGAAGGTTGTACCCACAATCAACACTACATCAAAAATGGTGTGAATAGGGTGAGGATCCTAATCTAATGAACAACTCCTGTTTACTAAAACTTTCCATTTTAAGTGTAAAATACAATGCACTATAATTATTGCATTCTGAGTTGCTCTTTGTTTGTGAACACTGAGTTTCTGAATATATTGAAACACACTTTTATTTTTGTCTTTGGGTGAGATTGACAGGATACAAAAAATGAAAAATATATTTTTTCATTACTAAAACACATCAAAAGGCTTCATTTTCATAGGAAAGGTAAAGACATTTGAAGCTGATCTCAGAACATATGACTAGTCCATACACGCCAAGTTGGAACATACTAAAGACTCTGTGCTAATTAAAGAAGGACATTCAATAGTTTACGTTTCCGTGTTGACTAGCAAGAGTTATCCACAACAAAGACTTGGGAAATCTGTAAGCATCTGTAAGCTGATATTAGACTAAAGCAGAAAGAACATTAAACCTCTGTGAGGTTTATATTGTCAATACACTGAGACAAAAAAAATGAAAATATTTATCTCTGATTCAAGGAAACTAATCTGTAAATGTTATCATTGGTTTGGTAGAGATTAATTTTATTGTTGTTTATCAATCCTCTTCTGCTAAGTAGAGTATGTAGATAAGATTGGCAGAAGATGTATTTTACTAAATTTATACTGTTAAATATTAATTCTGTTCACAGATGTGTTCTAGATGCTATTTATTTCATCAGGCCACTTTATCCCAAATCCACCGCTCCCAAAACCTGCTTATTTCATATAAATGCATTATATAATGATATACTGAATTCTTTTTTTTCTTTTAAATAGCTGATAAAATGTATGTAAATGGTCTTTTATGATGGCTAATATATTTCTATATGGTGAATATGAAGAGGAGAGATTGAGCTCCCCTAAAGGTTTAGGGTACATTCCCTCAGAGTAGGTGTATCTTGTGTTTGTGGACCTTTATTCTTCATTACAGTCACAACCTGGTCTGAGGTAACACTGTTGCAATCTGTGGTATACTACTGTATGGTCAAACTGATGAGTACTAAAACATTACTTGCAGGTGATTCAGCAATTTAAGACTCACTGTTTTCTCCAATATGTGACAAAAGCCAAGTATGTTATCACAATTATAATTTGTAGAAATTACCACAGGATTTAACATGGATTGTTGAACCATTTTGGATATTGAATATAAACATCCAATAAAACAAATTATAATGTGAATAATGTCATTTACTGTAAGAAAATGTTAGAGAAACATATCAGAAAATGTAACCTACATAAACTGTTCTATTACTTGTGTGTAATATGAATTTTTGCTTTTCAATCGTTTTGTTTCATTTTAATTTGCTTTTTTAGCCATTAGCCTGTACCATTTGAGAAAAAGCCCTCCCAAATATATGAAAAATATGTTGGTGCCAACCAGGGTTTTCTTTGTGAATATTCAGACTTTCTATGAATATAGTTTTTGTAAGATTTTGCTAAGAAATATAGAAAAATAATTCAAAAAGTGGGACAGGTGTATTTGTTTTCATTGTAACTGTATCTGTAAAAAGAGCATCTTAACAATACACCGGAGGGTATCAGCAAACTACTATAGGAAATCTACTGAACTATTTTCTTTTTAACACTGTGAATAATTTAATTGTACAGTTTGCTGTATGGGTTAAATGAAATTTTAAATAAAAAGTACAACCTAACTATACATGTCTTGATTTTTGTTGCGCTGAAAAGAAAACTTCAAAACAACTTTTAAACAAACTTTTGGTCATTATTCAGTATACTTAAAGTTTTTGTAATAAGTCTAGTGGTATGGTGGCCAGCACAGGAATCCTGTATTATCTTATTATGTATTCAGTCGTCACCACAGTGGGGGCAGCAAATATGTTATTTAATCCAATAACTTTTAGATTGTCATATAATGCCTAACTAGCTGTGTGTTAGAACACAGATGAAACTATAAACTAACAGTAAATCCTTCCCACACATGGAATAAATGCACACAATAATTTACTTTCAAGTCAAACATATTTTAGTAAAAAAATCTTGACTTAACTGGTGAAATTCAACTAACTAAGCTACTATGTATAGAGAGAAAAAGGAATTAAAATAGTTAAAACCATAATCAACACACATACAAGGGAGCACATTTAGAAATAAATCTTTGGTTATATTTTGGCAATCAAATATAATGAGCAACATAAGGAGGTAAAGAGGAAACCCATAAACATTTTTAATCGTTATTTGAACCCTAAGTGAAATAACGTTTGGTTTGGCTTTATAAACAACAGCTCAAACATGTCAGCAGGGTACCATACAGTCATTATAAGCTTCTTTGATTCACACAAACACATGTACTTATCAAAAATCACCAAAAACCCATGTTGTTTAGCTTTTAAGGCTTTCCAGTGTTCAGGAAATCTTAGCATTCCAGGCCTGCAGGGAGGTAATTTCCTTTACTCTTAGATAAAACCCTCCATTACCTGGCCTCTCAAAGCATCCTCTAAACTTAGAAAAAAAACATTGCACAAAGTCGGTTTTCCGGAGTCTGGCTCTGAGATCACCAGACAGTCTTCTTAAAATTTGCACTCAGAAGGTTTTGATTTCTGTGGTCTGCATAGCCGGCCAGTCCTGGGGTCTGTCAGATGTGGATGGTTCGGGAGCAGCCATGAAAGAGGATGAGCCAGTATGAAGAAGCTCCTTTGTCACCATAACACAGGGTACGGTGTTGCATGTCTTTGTGGGGGTGTCTTGTGATGCTCTTGTTAGGGGGTTGTTGTAGTAGTTGAGAGGAGAATACAGTAGCAACGCTGCATCTTCTTTCATCAATGTTTAAAACTAGACAGCCTGGACATTGATCGTCAATGTTCCAAAAATAATTGTGGCTTGTGGCACCACCAACTGTCACTGTGCTAACTGTGGATTTCTTTTTGTAATTGAAGAAACATTACAAAAGAGTCTTAATAAAATGATAAAAAAAAAACACAATTTCCATGATAGCTTATGCTTAAAAAGACTAAACACAGGTCACAAACTTCAGAGCAGTGGGTCTGCTTTGACCCACAGGCCTAGAAAATTTTTCTACCTTAAATTTCCTATTGGCAAAGTTTTTGAAGACAAGTTTTTGTTCCCCAAACTAAAGGTCTTAGTGGTGAACATCAACCATTCCTGTGGCCTGATTTAGTAACAAGACAACTCCCACATCCTGAAACTGATTGGATGTTAAGCTAAACACACTGCAGCCATACACTTTTTGATCCGAGCACATGTCAAAGAGAATGATATTTCGTTTTCTAGTCCAAGCCCAACAGTCGGGCCATGACAGGTCTCACTGGGCTCACAATGGAAGCCCACCAGTTACAGCTCAAACCCCTACACCAGTGGCGGCTGGCCAATAGAGGGCGCCATAGCGTACTCTATTGGCGCCCTAGCCCCACCCACCCAATGAACCTGAATAAGACATACACATATATATATATATATATATATATATATATATATTCAAATTTCTTTATAAACAGGTCAACAACTTTAAGCAGGAGATTTATATTTAAATTTGTTAAATTTATATTAAAAAATATTTCGGACTGGGCATTCGAACCCAGCCATCAGGTCTGTGGCTGGTCCAAAACCGCTGTTTCCCCCTGCCTGCCTTACGTGCTTCCACCCGCACCGGAGCATCGGGGCCACCGGGGTCGGGTCAGGTTCGGTCGGGTTTGTCCGTTCTGACAAACCCCTCAAAATCCTGGACACTTTTGAAATTCCTCCCAGACATCGTTTTAGGAATGAAAAGTAGGAAATGCCCATGAAAAAGAGGATGTCTGGTCACACTACGTTATTCCTTTTTTCATCGGTTTGGTGACGTATTTCCGCCCTAGGGCGCAAAAATGTCTACCCATCGATTCTCGTTAAAAGATGTTCATGCCCAGTAAGTCCTCTGCAATACAAATGTATAGAAGAGCTCAGGGCATAGCTACACTGCGACCTTTTTGCGGGTGATTGACAGGTCGAGTCGCGGGAGTGGAGACGCACTAGAGAGAGAGAGAGAGATGGCGCAAGAAATAACCTTTTCCAGGACCTGGTTTAGCTCCAAGGCTTGGCTAACTGCATAAGGTGAGGCTAACGCTTTATGCTGCTTTCCCTGCCTCCTTTTTAAAATGTCAGAATCTGAGCCAGCATGGCTCTAGGTCTGATTTAAAGCACTTTTAGAAAAGGTAAAGAAGAATGAACAATCTGGGATTCACATGAAAAATAATATAATATAGTGTGCTTTTTCTAGATGTTTCTTCATTTGCATAGTTGCTCTTAAATAAACACATTCTCAGAAAATTAATCGTTTTATGGTGTTGTAACGTTTAAACACTGTTTTTCTACTTCTGTTAAATTTTATTTGGTTAAATTACTAACCTGAATGTCCTTAAAACAGCTGTATTTTACATGCATCTACTTTGAACTAATTGGTATATGTTTATAAAAATGACTATTAGATGCTTTCTTTTTAAACATATGCATAACCACATATTATTCAGCAATGTCACCAAATACAAACAGTATTTCTAAAGAAAAACAAAGGACACTGAATTCAGTTAGCAAGAAGAAAAGATAAGAAATAGCTTTAAGGAAATGAAGAAAGAATGGAGTGAAAAGAAAACTAGGTCCCATGCTGGTTCCCTGTAAAAATGTTCAGGTGTTTAGATATCTATAATAAGCAGTAAGTGTGTGATTATTCTCATTATGTATGAAAAATAATTGTGTTGAAGTTTAACATAAGTAAGAATTTTTGTATTTAAATCAGCTTTTTTTTTTGTTTATTTCAAACAAAAAGTTAGTTATAGATTTTTACCGACAAAGACTAAACACACACCATATTCAGCTTAATTCATGAACAAGCCAGAGTCTCAAAGAAATGGATCCAATCAAGTGTGATAAGAAGAGATTAACCTTGTTGGCATTGCAGTGGCATATGTGCATGTTAAAAAAGCCAGGAAACCCCAGGCCATGGCATTGATGAGCAGCGGGCAGATAATGAGCGATGGGCAGGGGCCTTGCGCCTAATGGGGAGATTTATTATCTCTCACTATCAATTAATCCCCTTGGACAGACCGGAGCCAGCAGGAGTGCATTGAGACTATGTAAAAGAGAAAGAGGGAGACTGAGGAAGATGGGAGCCAGCCAAATGAAAAGAGAGATAGGAAAGGACATAGGGCTTGCAAGATCAGGAGCACTGGGCCAAAACAAGACGTTATGTGGTTGGAATAGAACACAAACTAATAAGATGTTACAGCTGCAGAAGATGAATGAAAAAGAGTTTGTAACTATGATCAAAATAGGGGCCCAAATTTGACAGTTACATTATTTCCAATTTTAAAAGAGGTTTATGACAAAATGCAGTGTACTATTTCCAAAAACTACAGATCCACCAGAGGAATTATTATCATGGAGTAAAAGACATTCAACACATTGCAATGGGAGCTTACAGTACTACATTTGTAATTGTGGAATTGATTAAATTATATGATAATTTTTGGTCTACATGGATGATCCAAAAAATACATTCTATATATATACAAAAATACTTTGCACAGCTGCATTCATCTAAATTAGTGAATGAAGTAGTAATTGGGAAAATGGACCTCATGTATTAAAATGAAGTTTAATAAAGTAAAAAAGCAATCCTTGAAGCAAATCTGTAAGATGCTAAAAAAGGCTTAAAACCAGATCAAACGTTTTCCTTCCAAAAGGAAAACTAGTCTAAACACACAGCCAGCGATATGTCTATATTAACTCCTCAACCCATATCTGTGTTTGATGACTGAGCTTTTCTTTTTGCAAGGAAAAACTGTC
>NW_015150459.1:1522604-1546297 GCF_000732505.1 Cyprinodon variegatus | reverse complement strand
CTCCTAGAGAGGTCCTCCTCAAACAGTCGCCCCCTGAGTTGCAGATTGATTGGTTTCACCTGTTCCCCATCAAGCAGTAGACTACTTAAGGAACCTGCTGCCAGTGCCAAAGTGTTAACTTTTGTGGACTAAAGTTTTTGAGGTTCCAGCTCCTGAAAAAAATAATACTTCTGAGTTCTGACCTCAAGGTAAAGCCTTTTGTGCTTTTCCCATCTGGCAGCGTAGAGAACCCTAAAGGTCACTGCTCCGTTCAATCTGATGAATTCTCTCCTGTATTCACCTGGATTCCTTCGGTGCCACAGCAAACTCCATTAATACCAAGAAGAATTCAAAAAGAATTTCCTGGACCTAACTCACCCTCCCCACCCTGGCAGGTAAACCCCAACCTCCAAATAAGATCTCTCTACACTTCAGATTTCACTCAAATCAGTTAAAACATCTAACTTTCCTTTCCATCTTTCAGAGACCCCTGCTATTCCTGGTACTGGTATTAAAAATCAAATTGCAATATGAACTTTCTGTGTATATAAACAAACATTCTCCTGTTTCGTGAGAGTGTTCTGTATGTGGGTAAAACAACTTCAGAAAACCATGGCAAACTGATAGAGCTAACTCAAAAGACTTGAAAGTATTTGTCATGATCTGCCCTGAAAGATTTCCTTCATCATCTTATCCACCTGCGTCTGCTTCTTTATATTCAGCACAGCCCAGCTATCGGGGCCAGATATTTGTGTGCTTGATGTTTGTTTTTTTATTTCGTTAGAGTTTATTCCAAGGTTCATGTCCCCGAGTCAGTGACATTATTCCCAAGCCAGTTTCATCAGGTGAGTTTATACACTAGCCAGTGGTGAGAGCACTTCAGTATTTCCTTAGTGTTTCTGATTACCAGATTCTGACATTCCTCTAAACCACTGAGTCTGCCTGTTCCCATCTGAACTGTTTGCCTGAACTGTCTTTGGACTCCCACTGGATGCTAACTGTCTGCATCTGTGCGTTTCTGTCTGAGCTCGTTGCTCGAACTCTGAACCTGGCTTCACGCACTGTGGTTTCCTTGAACCCTGAATCGTTCTGATCCTCTGCGGATCGGAGCCCCTGACCAGGCTGGGGATTCCTGGATTCCAGAACTGTTCCTGTCTGATCTCTTTCCCTGAACTGGATCAGATCCCTGCCTGCACACTGAGGTTGCTGCATCTGGACACTCTGGGCGACTCTGTGCTACAGCTTCTTTGACAGTCCATTGGCTGGATACTGCCTTCCTCGGAAAGGAGGAACTGAACTGTTTAACTAGGTAAGTGACTCACACAGATAAGCATCTCTCGTCAGCAGTGTTTTTTTGTCAATGATGATGATGACAAAGTTATTTTGTTTTCATATCAGTAAAATATAGTTTAATAGATAGAGTAATGGAATAAAAAAAAAGCTATCCAACAGGGTTAACAGCACAGGGAATAACAGGGAGTACATAAAACAGATGCATGATGAGCTGTTAAAGAAGTAACAGGACCAAAGAGGGCTTTGTTCTGAGCTAACTCTTGCTGAAGCCAAGAACCACCAGGGAGAGGTGAGCGGATCTGGTATTATTGGTTGTGGGTGGTTATATAGGCTTCATAGTTTGTGCAGATCACATGTAGCTGGCAGAGAACTGGTGGAGGATCGGCCAAAAAGGGGTAATGTTCTTGACGTTCCTTTAGAGAGCAAATGCGGTAACATTTAATCACATCACACAATAGGTCAGCCAGGTACCAGGGATAGGACTCAGGAACACAGAGATGCAGGCAAGCATGTGTAATATTCATGCACATTCTGCCCAAGTTAGGCTTGAGGTTATCATCGAATGTTAACACTCAGGCTTTGCATGATTGGTGAACCACTCCTCTTAAGCTGCGTAGGCGATTAACAGATTGGTTGCTCATTTGTGCAATCACACAGGTACAAGAAAGAGAGCCCAAGGTGCTGGAATGGACTGGCTTGATCTGGAAAACAAGGAACATGGGATGCATTTTTAGACTAGAGGGTAGCAGAGTGAAACAGCTGAGGGACTATGATGTACATTGATGGAGAAGGACTGATGAATCTGGCAGAGTTTGAGACTTTTTATTTTTATTTTTTAGAAGTATCAGGACAAAACCAGGTAAGTATTGAGGAGTTGGGGTATGTTTCTTAATCAACGATCTTTTTATTCTGGGTGGCAGTTTGTCTAGTCCAGGAGTCAGCAAACCAAAATGTTGAAAGAGCCATATTGGACCAAAAAAAAAAAAAACAGATCTTTCTGGAACTGCAACAATTTAAAAGGCCTATATAGGCCTCCTAAGGGCTCTACGTGTAAATTAGCCCACTATCAAAATTATTAAATAGGCTTAAATAAGAATTCATTAACAAATGTTTTATTTTCTCTGCAGCGCAGCTAGAGAAAATGACACACCTTGTGACTAATCTGCTATACGATATTTGGTGCTTTACGTTTAACTACCATTAAAGTCTTAATGTATTATGATTTCATGAATTGATGGAATTATAGAGCCGTATGCAGCTCTGGAGTTGCAGGTTGCAGAGCTCCCGTCTAGCCAAACCTTATGAAAGCAGTGTATGTGACGGTACAGATCCAATTTGGTAAAAATGTTGATGTAGCAAAGTGGCTTGAAAGCTAAGAGATAGGGGAAGAAGGTATTAGTTCTTGGTGGTTATTTGATTCCATTCTTTGTACAGGCTTCTATTCTGCCCCCTAGACTAGGAGGAAAGGCAGCTTGGAGACAGGAGTGGTATTCAGAGGACCACGACTCAATGCGGTTCAATGATCAGTTGGTTACTAGTTATGGTTACTTTCCGTTAAGAGGGAGAGTTTTTTTTTTTCTCTCCACTGTCGTTGCATGCATGCCCAAGGTGAGGGCTTGGTAAAGAGTCCAAGACAAAATGCCGGCAAATATCTACTATGACCTCATGCTTATCCAAGTAGAGTTTACCCTGCAATTCGATGACTTGATGCAATCAGCTGGTTTCCTTAGAAGAAAAACTTTTAATCAATTTGGCTGGAGGCTTTGAGATGACATGATGTGAATTGCCACTATATAAATAAACTGAGTCAATTGAGTTATTTTCAATGATTGTAGTAGTGCTCCTACTGTATGCAGCTTTTTCCCATTTGTATGTGTTTTTGTGTTATTTTTGTAGTTGCCTCAAATTGACTCTTGACTCTTGATTATAAATATCTGTGGTTAAAGCTGCTGTGAAAAGCCTAATTAGCTTCACATCTTCCAGACAGCAGGGCAAAACTTGACATTGTTAGCTCTCCTGTGTCAGAAAAACCAGGTGTTTTCACCTTTGCCCTGGAATAAAAGCATGAAATCTTTTTTTGTATGATAGTTGTGTTTTGAAATATTGCCCTTTACTTAAAAAAAAACCAAAAAACAAACAATTGTGTTGTTTTTGGCATCATCTTTTCCCATTTGATGCGGAGGGTGAAAGATGCAATTGATTTGACTTTTTATATTTTCACCTACACACTCAAGTTCCTCACTTTGTTGCCTCTGAGTTCAACCTTTTATATTACTTAAAGTATGATTATATGTTTAAGCATATCAAAGTATGTAGATTGATTTTTTTTTTTTACATATTTTAATCTATTCAATATCTTTTTTTTTGTTTCGTAATACATTAAAATTTGATTTTATTCCTCACATCTATTCATGGCAGTTTTCAGTGACGGTGTGCTGAGATCACTGTTAAGTCTGTTGACTTACAATTAATGTGTATTTCATATCAGGGCATAACAGGGCATTTATTTATCAGATAATTTTGATGTTTTAGCTCATATATATGTAAAAGTGTAAAGGGCAGGACTATAATTCTTAAAATTTGTGCAATTGGATTTTTCACCCTAAGCTGTCTCCAAGCTTCTTTGCCCTTTTTGTCTATGCCTTATCTTGTTGCTATTTTGAGCTTTTGCCATTTTGTTTTTTCTAATGGCACTTGTCAAGGCAAGCTTTCTTTTTGATGACTTTGACAAGGACATTGCTGGCTGATATTCCACTCCTCAGTGCAGAGCGATGTGTTAGACGCCACTGGCTTTGCATCATCAACCCATTTAGAGGTGAATGACTTCCTAACCTGTGCCATGACCATCTCAGTGGGCCAAATGTGTGAGAGATGCATCTTTGCTGAAGCAACATTAGAGAATTGGTCTGATAGGAGGGTTGGTGTGCAATGACCTATATTATAGCCACTCTCATCATCCAGGGCTGCCAACTTTTTACCAAACCTTGGAGTGAGATTTTAAAAGAATTTGGACAGGCAACCCTTGTCAGTATTAGATTGAAAGGCTATGAGGATAGGTACAGCTGTAGATCATAGGTTTTCAGAGGTTTTAACTTAAACAAAGTAGTAAATAGCATATATAGTTATGTTGAAAAATGTTCACACAGTATTCATTATTTTGTATATAATGGTGATTTTTTAGAGAATTGAAGTAAAGAACAATGAGCCCTACTAAAATACTTTCATCTTAGATATATGGTAAACTAACAATTTTACTGTGTTTATTAATTATTCTTTGCAGATCAAGTAAGATAAACAATGTGGAACTAATAAGCTCTTACTGGATTGCTGACACTAATGTAGGAACCAGTGCAATCGAATGCCATGCAAACTACACTGGGTATGAATACTTGGTACTACGCTAAGGTTTAAAAAATCTCATTATCTTATTAGTTTTTCTTACAACTAACAAAACAGCTAAACAATTGATACCTTCTAGGAGGCTGTAGATTCTATTAAAAAAAAACTTACAGGACAGCATTTCTGTGGATGTTTAATTTTGGTAGATGTGATGGAAATTAAGTGCTTAAACATATAAATGGACCAAAATAAGGACAAATTAATAAGAACATCCCTCTGGTTCCTCCTCTATTTAATCCGAGATAAGTGAATTGTTCTACGCATCCTCTCTGTATCAGATGTGGTAGATCTTTTTTCTTGGGTGATTGATATTTTGAAAAATAAAATGCAATGGTTCTTTTTCTTTCCGTGGATCTCCGGTTTGTGAGGCGTACCTGAAAGCTTTAAGGATTTAGATTATTCTGTTGGTTCAATTCCTAAAATCCAATAGGAGATCATTAAACTAGACTGAGCAATAATTATTTAAATTGAGCAAAACATGGACCAAATGTGGAGGCTAAACTAGAGAAAACCAGGAGTAAAGCTCACTTTAAAAAAGCACAAGTTATAGAGAAAACAAACCATTTGATGTCAGTTTGATGTGATCTTACACTGTCTCCACATTGATAATTTAAGCTAGCTGCTGTAAATTTTATTCATATCTACTCAAGTGCTAAATTGCTTTAAATTTTCATTAATTCACAAAGTCAATTATCTCGGTCCAGATAAGATAAGATAAATTCTAAGGACATACCTCAAAATAACCGCTCAGAAATCCCAGTCTTTTTTTTATATAAGGCACAGGTCTTTCAGCTCTGCTGCTTTCAGCACAGTGAATAGGTTGGCTGGTGCAAAAATGCTGGATATGAACCTGGCATGTCCTCTTATCTTAGCACTAAGGTTGTGTTGAAAGCGCGGACAGGATTTTTTTATCAGAATGGTGTTTTTATATATAAATAAGTTGAATGGAGTTGATTTTTAATGTCCGTCATTTTTTTTGCATAAAAAATTGGGGATATGGAGTGAGTGCGTGTGAAGGCACTGAGATGCGTTGGATTCATGGCCAATGGTTGAGAGTTGATTTATTTTAAAAATAAAATAAAAAAAAATTACTACATCCAGAACATATTCTTCTGAATGGAAATTGGTTTGTAGAAATAAAAAATAAAAAAAATATATATATATATACCATTTTTGCCCCAAGGGTTAAACAAAACAAGAGTGGTAAATATAAATAATAATTATTGTTATAATTATTATTCTAATTATTGTTAATTACTTTTGCTTCATATATACAGTGCCTTGCCAAAGTATTCAGCCCACTTGAACTTTTCGAACTTTTGCCATATTTCAGACTACAAATATAAAGATAAAAAATTGTAGTTCTTTGTAAAGAATTAACAACACGTGGGACACAATCGTGGAAGTGGAACAAAATGTATTGTGTATTGGATATTTTAAACTATTTTCACAAATTAAACAAATGAAAAATTAGGTGTTAAAAATGATTCAGCCCCCTTGAGTTAATACTTTGTAGTGCCACTTTTTGCTGTGATTGCTGCTGCAAGTCACTTGGGGTATGTCTCTATAAGGTTTGCACATTGGGAGAATTTTGTCCATTCTTCCTTGCAAAACAACTCAAGCTTAGTGAGGTTGGATTGGGAGCGGTAAAGAACAGCAGTTTTCAGTTTTTTCCAAAGATTCTCTGTTGGCCATTCTAACACTTGGATATGTTTATTTGTGAATCATTCCAATGTAGATTTTGCTTTATGTTTTGAATAATTGTCTTGTTGTAATATAAATCTCTGTTCCAGTCTCAGGTCTTTTACAGATTCCAACAGGTTATTTTTCCAGAATGGTCCTGTATTTGGCTTCATCTAGCTTCCCAATGATCTTCCCTGTCTCTGCTGAAGAAAGTAGACCCAAACAATGATGCTGCCACCACCATCATTGACAGTGGGGATTATGTGTTTAAGGCGATTAGGTGTATTGCTTTTACAGCAAACATAAAATTTTGCATTGCTGCCAAAAAGGTCAATTTTGGTTTTATGGAAATCTTTAAGAAATGTCTTTCCCCGATAAATGCCAAATTTGTGCAGTATATAGCTGATTGTTGTCCTATAGACAGGGTATCCCACTTACGCTGTAGATCTGCCTACTGGGACTTAACAAACAAAAGTCCATACGTCAGCTATGTCTACTTATAATTTAAAGCAACACTTCAAGTTAAAGCATCCGAGAAAATATCTGCAACTGAATGAGCAATGTAAGATCATTTTTGATAAAGACCTTTTCACCAGATCCTGAACATACCTGTATGTTTTTAAAATTGTGGATGTCTATCGTTGTATGTGTGGTGAGATGTTTGAATGTTAATGTTGTGGAGGGATTACATTTTGGTAGGGGGGGGGGGGGGCGTTCACTTCAGTGCCCTGGGGGGCACGTATTTGGCTCTTCACAACCACTATTGAGCATTTTCCCTTTGGATAAACTTGGTGCTTGGTGCCAGGTACTTAGAGATTCACTTCCATACAGAAAACCTATCTTCTTATCTTCCGCTACCATAGTATACATCTTCAAAAGGCTACATACCAACATGACACACTGGGTGTTTTTGTTTTTCATTTTCATTTGATTTCCTTAATGCTTAGTTCATATATGTTTTAAATGCCTTATCTTATATGTATTTCTATGTGTTTATTAACATTAGTTAGGTGTGGTCATATCTATACATTACATCGTGTTCTGTCTCTCAGTTTACACTTATGTTTTATTTGTGCCATGATCTTGGTGCTGATGACTGGTGTGATTACTCATTTCATTCACCTGCCCATCTCTGCCCAGTTCTCATTACCGCTCATCTGATCCACCTGTTTCAGCCTCTGTTTAAACAGCCTTATAACCAGCCACCAGTTCCAGATTATTCAAGCCTTTTGTGTGAGTTCTTTAGTGTTTCTGTGTGTTCTGATTGTCTGATCCTGACCCGTGCTGCCTGTTCACTTCTGAGCCTGCCAGTCCCAATTCTGATCTGTTTGCATGACCCGTCTTCAGAATCCAGCTGAATTTCCTCCTGAAGAGGTTCCTGCCTTAGACGCCAATGCTGTTCTCTGCTGTTCTGTCTTAAATCAATATTTTGTTAAATATCACTGTCTTTCCACTTACTACTACTAGGTCCTTTTGTTCTTAGCCTGACAATTTGTGCATTTTTCTGAAATCAGAGTTATTTCCCCACTTATAACGGCTTTCTCCTTTAGTCTCTTCTTTCATTCTTGTGCAGCTCCTCCACATCTTCTCTAATTAGCTCATATACTTTCTATGTCATATTACACTCCTGGTTAATTGTTTTAGCTCTTGTTTTTGTATTGTTCATGGCTAGATTCATTGCTGGGATTTCTCTTTGTGTACCCCATGTCCTCTTGGATTTCTGGTTTATTTCCTAAACCTACTATTCACCATGTTCATCCAAAGTTGATTTCTATTTTGTTCCAATTCACAACCTAGAAATATGTGAAAAATATTTTCAGGGTTTCATATACTGAGTGTACTTTTCATTCTGGAATAATTAATATTGATACAGGATACTTTTTTATACCAAGTATTACTGTATTGGAATTGGAGAATGTACATCTGTATTTACTTCCCTAATCATTTTTGAATAGAATTTTTCACATCGGAACACATATAGAACCACAATCTTATAAAGTGTTGTGTTTCACCAGCATCCATCTCTTTTTATTGAAAATTACCCATACCACTGGTATCTGAGCTTTATCTTTGCAACTTCTTGTTGAATTATCCATTAGAGTTTTGTGAAATAGCCTGATGGAGACATTGCCAATGAAATACCTTAGTGACTTGTGCTTTCTTTTTGCTTTCTTTGACCCTGGTAACAACTGGTATAACGGCTTTTCATGAATACAAATATAAATCGTGATGAAAGGCAATTTTCCCTGTGCACATAAAATACCACTCTTAAACATTTAGTGTGTGTACTATGCATTCACACTTCAACTTCACTTTGTACAGAGTGAATGGCCAGCTCAGCTTTCTGTTTATATAAATCACTGATTTCACTTGGAGGTGAGTCAAATTTAAAAAAAATAAATCATGTTCTGTTACAGCATGTATACAATTAAGAAATGTGTATTGATATGAAGCATGAAAGTAAAAGCTAAAAAAAAGATTTGCCAGATCTCACAGAATAAACAAGACACAGTAAAGATAAATGAACAAGTTTACAACTAAAGGAGGCCGGGGACGATTTCAGGAAGCAGGTTTAACAAACTCAGATTCAAATCCACAACTCTAAATTGATCTAGCCAAGTTGGGAACTCTGACTTTTCAGTTTAACGACTGCTATGAATGAGATCAATGGACTCTAAGTAGGTCCACTCAGGGTTAAGTGTGAGCATGACAAGTTTAAAAAGCCATCAGAGCCCCAATCGACGAGTTTCGATGACAATAGGCAACAGGAAGTGGCTATATCCCACCACTGTAAGTGATTTGATGAAGAAGAAAACTGAGGAGAAGAATGCTGCTCAAGATAATGTATAGGTTTTAATATGAATTGTGCTACGGCAGGCTGATTTTACATTTATTAAAAGCACTCACCTCTCTGTTGTTCCATTTTTAAATCACTAAAATAAGATTGTTCCTGGTCAAAATCCCACTCCTAGACTGAACTATAATATATTTTCTAAATTACATTTTTGCAGCAGAAACAGAATTTCAGAAAAAAATAAAACTAGTAAGGATTAAGTTTTTTTTTATACCTAGAAATGTTTACGCATTTTAAGTGGCCTTTCTGACATTTATCAGCTTGACTGAAAATGCATTTATGATATCTGAAATACATTTCTTCATAGTAAAAATAATACAAATGCTGACCATTAAAAAGAGGAATATGGAAATCTGAAATTAATTTATAGACATCCAGAATATGTATTCTAGATGTGACGAGTGTCATTTTGTTTGCAATGCTAATGTTGACAAGGAAAAGTTTTGTTTTTTTTTCAGATATCAGGAATACATGTTCATTAAAACTAATTCATATTAAAACAGCTTGCCATAGTATTTTTTGTGACCAAGATAACATTACAAGCTTATTTCTTGAATGATAGTGGATCAGCCTATCTATTTAGGTAAAATCATCTGGCAGCAGGTGAGAGCAAAGATTAAATATGTTGTTCTAATAGATAGGACCTGTTCATCATGTCGTGGGTTCTCAGTTTGATTCTGCCTTCCATCACACAGTAAATACTAAGTGGCTGTTTCTAGCCGCTTTGCATGTTATCTTCCTAAGTAATGGTCATTATTAGCAGTTTTCAGTCCCATAGAATGGCTTCAGAATAGCTTCTGATTGTGCCAATAGGCTCAGTAGGTTATCACCGTGTGAATCCTACCCCTAAGGTAGTTTCCTTTCCTCCACTGAAATAATTATTCTTTTTATGTAATAAATAATTAAAGTGTAATAAATAATTATTAAAAAATAATTTGCACCTTTCAGACACATTTCTAAGCTTACTGTAATGATCAGAAGAGATGGTCCCAGTGTTGTCAGCAACTACTGTACGGCAGGAACCTCTGGAAATGGAGACAGAAGAGTAGTGACCAGGTTAGATTTACGATGTCCATCAATCACAAACGTAATGGTCACTAACCTTCTCTTAATCCTCAGTCTGTGAAGAACCACGAGGTTGAGTTCGAGCCAGTTGCCAGTAACACTGATGTTGCCGTCACTGGAAGTCCCAGAAAATAACTCCATCTGAGTTATGATGATCCATGGTCAGGCAGACGATCAGAACCGTGAAGATGAGAGGGGGTACAGCTATGCACCAGAGCATCAATGACACTCAATTTTATGAAGCATTTCGGCTTTACGGGGCAGCTGTTTGGAAATCCTTCCGAAACCTCACAGCGATACAGCACCCTTTTCTTCAAAGGTTGTCCTGTCTGTCTGCCGAAGGGGGTGCAAGTGCTGAACTACCAGCGAGCTCACTAAACAGAGTATTAACTGCAAAGGGTGAAAATCTCTAAACTTAGAACAATTTTGTCCAGAGATGATCTTGAAATGATTTTCCATACCTTTGTGTCTTCCCATTTAGACTACTGTAACAGTCTTTTCTCATGTCTAAACAAAAAGTACTTGTCTCACCTTCAGCGAGGTATCTTAGTCATACAAACCGAAGGGCTCATATTACACTGATTCTAAAAGCTCTTCATTGGCTCCTAGTGTCTTTTCAGTTCCAGTTTAAAATCCTGGTGCTAACATTCGGTGCCTTTCACGGTCAGGCTTCCTCCCACATTAGAGACTTCTTGTGTCCTATTACCACCTCTAGGAGGCTGAGGTCTCAGGACCAGAACCTTCTCATGGTCCCTCATACTAGTTGCAGGACCAGGAGAGTTTGCTCCCTTCAGACGGTTGTGCCGGCGCTCTGGAAAATTCTTCCTCTTTCCTTGCGCTTACTTGATTCTGTTGATGTTTTTAAGAGCGAACTGAAAACCTATTTGTTTAAAAAAAAGCATTTTAATTATAGTAGATTAAGGGTTATTTTATGACCATTGCTTTTTTTGACTGTAAATGTATATTTTGTATTGTAATTATGTGAAGCACTTTGTGACCTCTATGGCTGTGAAAGTTGCTATATAAATACACATTACTTACTGACTTACTGCCACTAACCTGGTAGTTGTGCCCATACTGATTCCTCTGCCTGGTGCTGAAGTTTGAATTGCATATAAACTATTAAACCCCTCTCTGTTTGTTATGCCTGGCTGAATTATGAGTCTCCAGACCCATTTCATGACAAATGCTTTAGTGAATAATGGTCTTGCTATATTAATATTTTCTGATGCTATATATTTTGCTCTTTTAGGCTATTGGCAGTTGTTTCTGTTAAAGGTTGTACACCCAATTATTAGATTTTGGGATTACTGCTTCATAAAAGGATATGCTGGTCTGTACTGTATATCTTTTTCTCTGAATAAATAAAAATATACCTTAAATGCAATGCTAGATTATATATGTCCCAAATATCAATGTCTAAATTGAGGTATAGCTGCAAATGTTTTACGGTCCAGCATGCGGATAAAGCATGCAGGTCCTTTCTGATAAAATTATTTTTCAGTACTTCATTGGGTTTCTAATCCGGCATTGAGATGCTTTTGATCCATGGAATACAACCAAACTAATAGGAAATTTTGCTGCCTGAGCTAGATTCAGTTACTAAAGTGGTTTATAAGATTTTTTAAAGATAAGGTGGCTCTCTCATCATCAAACATTAACCCTCTCTGTTTCCTTCTGCCAGAAAAATATACTGACTGTGTTTGATGTGTTTTATTCCATTGTTGCCAACAGCCAACAGCAATGCTGATTGATGTTGGCCCAGAACCAGACTATACTCAATTCCAGAGGGCAGTGAAGTACACCAGCACCTGATTTGCTATTCTTTATGAAGCCTCATCTCTGCATTTCCCTCCATCAACTTGGGAAATAATCACTTATGGCACACTAAAATTAAGCTCAACTATAAACGTGCTACAATTTACATAGTCAAAGCTGCAGTAGCATTATTTACCATTAATATTTAATATAGACTACTATTGACATGGTCTTACAGGGTTAGTCTTAAAATTATATATTTTAGTAATTGTCCTTAGCAGCAGCTACTTTGTTCTGAAAGATTCACTCTAATCACTTGATTGCAATGATAAGTTTAATGTCTTTTACTATAGGAGTTGGACCCCAATTTAATTTTTCAGTTGCTGAGAGGAAGTAATTATTCTCAAATCAACTTTAAATGTGTCTTTTCTGAAATCTCCCTTTGACTCTTTAATAGAACATAAAAAATCCTTGAAGATGAAAGTCAGAAAGTGTGTTCTTTCTTATTTGGCTCATCGATGAGAATAAGTTATAGGCCTGTCCACAGAGCAGTCAGTTGAAGATGTCTGGCTGCCTGAAGGAAAGTTTATGGTCTGTGAGGGCCATTTTAGGCAGCATAAAGAGGTAAAGCTGCCATTGCACCACACTGTCTCTATTATTTCATTCCAGAAAAAATATACTAATAACTAACAATACATACAAAATATTAATAATATTGAAGCAATAATCACCATATTTAGGTTTTATCTTTGATCTTGTCCTGTTGTTTTGACACTTGACACACTAATATGCGTTTTTGTTTATAAATGCCACATTAATATTGAACAAAGAAGTGGCAATTGGAAACTCTTAGCTCACACTCTTGGCACATCAGGTGGATTTGCAATTGAAGGCTAGGTGCTTTGTTTAGCCCAAAATGTGGTTGTGAAATGAGCAATCAGCTGCTTTCCATTTTTACAACCAATACTTAATGGTAACTTTCTGCAAAGTTTGAACGTATCTGCAAAGAAAGTAAAACTCCTGCCTAGTTATTCTTTATCCTATTTACTTAACCAGGTGATTACCCCCCACTCTATGTTATAGGGCTGAAATTGCAAATGGAACTAAATGCTGCACTAGCTTTTTAGTTTCTGGACCTGGATTATCCACTGATCTGAATAACTTGGAATATTCTTAAAAAAATTATTCTTTCAGTTATTTAATTCAAAATGTGAAACTCAAATATAATACGCATTTCCCACTGAGTGATACATGTCAAGTCTTTATCTCACTAAATTATCATGATTATGGCTTAAAAATTATGAAATCCAACATTTTATTTCTAAAAAATAATGAATATAAGGTTATGTTTACATATTTTACATTGGGTAGCTACTTTATGCAATCAATACTTACAGTATATGGTGCTTCTGTTGAATGATATACTAATAAAGCATGGTGTGAAGGTGGCTGGATTATTAAGGAAGGCTAAGTTGATATAATTGCTACCCTCAGGTTGCTTGTATTGTTGGGTTCACTTGCTTCTAACTTCCTCTTGACAATCACAGGGATTGTCTTTTGCAGGAGAACAGAATAACCATTTTCATAAAAAACTAAATCCTCAGTAGAGGGAAACCAATGATCTAAAATTGACTTGCTTTGGTCATTTTCTAACCTGAGAAAAATACAGCACTCTATTGACAGTCTTTCTTTTTTTTTTTTTTTTTTACTTTTTGTGGCTTTTTACTTTTTTGGAATGTCAATTCCAAAAAAGGTGAAAGAGGGGAATAATTGGTAGAATAACCAATTTAACTTATCGTACATATTCAAAGAACCTGCATTAATCAATTAGAATTTCTTAAACACTTAAGTCATACAAAATTTGCCTACACCTTTGACACAAAGTTTCAATTCAACTGTACCTGTATGGCTGCTAGTTCCTTGCCTTTTGACTTGTTTAGCTGAAAGACCATTTGGAAAATTTGTTTGACATTAAGCGAACAGTAGAGGCTTCGCTGGTGGTTTCACAGATGCATAGGAGAAGTCCTTCAAAGTCAACCCGCCATGCTGCAGGCAGCATTCTAATGAGGTCATCAATAACCGGCAACAGCTGCGCAGAGAGAACTCATCTGGTGAGCTTGAGATACTTTTGGACTCTTCTATAACTGAACAAGCAATTCTGAAATACTAGAAGGATTCAGTGGCGTATTTTACAATGAACAATTAATTGGTGATACTAAAGCTTTCTTTCTTGCAGCAGAGAAATGAAAGTAATTAAAAAATGGAAGTAAATCCCTTAGAGGTCATTACTCCATCCACGCCATTTACAGAAAAATGAAGACAGAACTCCCTCTATAAAACATAATATCTCTTATTGCACTGACAGCTTTCATTCACAGAAAAACATATATATTAATAGAATTAGCTGCACAAAACAGTAAAGAACACAAATAAATAAATAAACAGTTCACAATTTGCTTTCTGATCTCTTGCTCTATACTTTGGAAGGCCAAAGTGCAGCTAAATTTGGACGAATTACCTCTGATTCTCACTTTTCTTCCTTGAAACATGTCAGTGCCAAGCCTTTGAATGGTTTCTATGCAACAATTCAATCATTTTCATCTTCGCTCACTAGTTGACTTGTACCTCCTTTCCTCAGCCACAAATCATTCAAATTAACTCCAGCTCATCTATTTAGAAGACATTTGCAGCGTGACCCCTGATCCCTCCAATGAACTCAGAAACCAGAGCAAAAGCAACAAGATGATTTCGGATGTGAAACAAAATTTCTTTTTGAAATGTAAGAGTGAGATAAAGCAGGTTCAACTTTACTTCTTGGAATCAAAATGCCTCAGAGTTTCTTCAAAAATCCTTTCCAGGGAGCACTGTTGAGAATTAGGAACTCACAACATGCTGCTACGATAGGGTATCTCGGAGCAGTAAACATTAGCATTCAACAGAACTCTTTCTTTTAAACCTTAAGCAGCTATAGAAAGCTTATTTCAGATTAAACACAGCAACACATGTAAAAAATAATTATTCCACCTATCTTTCAGCCAAGCAGAGTATTTATTAAGCATCAGGTGAAAGACGGGAAAGGATTTTAACTTGTTGGCTCAGTGGAATGGAGGGGGCGGGACCTTGGTTTACTCTGCTCTGATTCGGTGTGGTTGGTTCCGTTCGAGGCAAAAAGTCTGTCTCGATTTGACTCAGGAATACAGTCTACTCATCCAACAGGCAGCCCTCAGAGAGACTTTAGTTATTCTGATGCAAACACTGGAAGAAAAGTTTGCAGGGCTTAATTTGGTCACTCACAGCATCCTTAAGAAGTGGGTCCCTTTAAGGCGGGGGGTAGCTTGTAGCAGCAGTTCCGATGGCAGCATCACAGCTCCAAACAGCAACCAAGCCAATAGGTCACTCTTCTGTGGTTTCAAAGTTCAAGGCTCAGCATCCGTGTTGTATGGCCTGATGGCATCTACCAGCTTCTCGGCAGAAGGCAAATCGGCCCGGCGGTTCCGTGGGTCGACCAGAACTGCATTGTTTCATTGTCTCATCTGCTTCAGCAAGCCGTTTCACAAAATGCTTTATTCAATTCATTTCACTTTCATCAATATGCAGATCATATTTTAATGACGAAAACACTCAAATTCATGGGTGGCGGATAGATGTAAACTGTAAAATTTACCATGGGCAAAAATTATTTTCCAAACTTGATATGCAAATGTGTGGCCACAGTTGTTTTTTTTTTTTTTGTTTTTCTTAAATAATTTACATATTTACGTTTTTTGATATAATTATCATTGTAACTTCTATCTCCAAGCCTTAAAATCTCTTAGCTTCCACTCAAACGGGCAAAGGCCTAATGGGCAGAACCCATTGGTGTGCACATCTTAACATTTGTTATCCTTGTTTAAAATACGTACTCAAAAACAAGAAATATATGTTCAGTCTAGCACATCTTATTCGGAATACTTTGAGATCAGGCCTTTAATGTTTTGGGTTTTCAGGCTCATTTCTGGATGATATAAAGTTCCATGAATGATTGCCAGATGTCTTTTATTAATGATATTTCCACATGAAAAGCTAAACAAATGGCAATTTATGTAACTCTAATGTTAAAGAGCAAATACCGGAATTTCAAAATGCATTTAAAAAAACGAAACAATTTAAAATGGAAATTAAAAAACAACATTAATAAATCTGATTATCAATAACTTTCCTTATCAAAATTTTAAGAACATTATTCCTTATTCTATAGCCATTTTCTTTTTTGTTTTTGTTAATTGTCAAAAGCCTTTTAAAATTGCATTTGTTTTTTTTGTTTTTTGCTTTATCCACTCAATTTACTTTTTCTGTGACCCCGTCTAGGTCCTCCATTTTAGTGCAGAGTTAATTCAGTTTAATTATCAAATTTATGAAGTTTAAGAATGCATATTTCACCAATTATTTTACAAGTTTTACATGGGAGGTTTAGTCATCCTGCCAACCGAGGTTTTTGTGAAGATTTATTTTTTTCTTTATTAATTACACTTGGCTCACAACCTGGGTTTTTTGTGTGTTGTTCTTTTTTTTTTATTATTAAACTCATAACAAAGCTGATTAAATTTCAATTTCTTAAGATTTAAATAATCTGTTGTGATATTTTTAAAGCGCTCTATCAAACTAACTTACTGTAAATGTGTTCAGTAGTCTTTTCTATTGACACAGTAATAAATACTTATTTCCCACTGAGTCCTAAGTCTAAAGATAGCATTCTCCCCTCCTAAACAGGATTAACTTAGTTTTAAAAAGTGAATATATTCACTACGCCCAAACATTCATTGCTTTATTATTTATTTTTAATGATTTGGAATAAAAATATGCCTCGGATCTTTGCACAGGGAGATGTTTGCTTAGATACTTGATTAATATTAGTTCACTTCTTTTATTATTCATGCAATATTGATAGGTTGGCTTATAAAATGTTTTTTGTACAGATTTCTCTACAATTCATGGCCAGAAACAGTTTAAAAAAGACTTGTTCTCCAGGTTTTGAATATTAATTTTTGTTTGGATACTGTATTTTTTTTTTTAACTACTGTTCTGTGCATCGTTTGCTCAATAATTAGGCCTCTGCTGTCAGTGATTTAAAATTGATGTATTTACTGGGCTCATCATTTCTATCTTGATGGCAACTGGACTGTAAAGTTTAAAAAATGTGCTGTTTTAGACAAAGATAGTGGTTAAAGCACTGAAATCTGCAAAACTGAAAACAGTCATGATTGTTCTGACTCCATTAATTTAACAGAAGGTATAGTACACAGAAAGGCAGGTTTCATTAAGAAACTCCACATCATATTTTTAAAAACAGATTCAATAAGAAATGTCTTTTAGTGGTTTGTAGATTCCGGGTTTAAGTTGGGCAATGTGGATAACTTTCTGTTTTTCTTTGTAGTTCTGCCAAGATGGATTACATGCCGAGACTGGTAGGAGGGTGGTAGATGGATTAAGGGGAGAAGGCTATGTCTCACCTACAGTAGGACACATTAAAGGCAGTGAAACAGGTTGGGCAGATGCTGCTGGAGGATAGCCATATACTGGCTACAAAGATTAGAGAAGGACACATGCAAATACCCAAACTGCATAACTTTCTACATGCAGGATTTTCTGATTATCGGAATGAATTTTAAACCATGGCTGCTCATATTCAAACTACTTGAAAATGGTGCAATTGGTTGGGACAGAAAAGGTAACCTGATAAATCAAGAACTTCAAAAAACTAGGAGCATAGTGAAACACATCCACCAGGATTTTTTAATTGTGAAATTTTACTCTTTTACTGTCTTGTTCCCTCAGGAAAGCATAACTTGGCAAGTACTGAAATATTACAAAAATTAAGATACTTTCAAAATAGAGTCAATGAAAAAGATTGCTACAATTTATACTGTACCCTAAACTTACTGGCACCCTAGCAATGAAAAAAATATTTTAGTTCAGGGAGATAATTTAACATTTATATATTTCAGTTATTAAAACATTTTCAGTTTATTTATTCATTAAACAATATTTAGTTCAGAATATTAAATAACGATTAAAAGAAATAAGCTTTTTGCAATAAACTTGTCTCCTCAATTATTAGCATTCCTTCCTGGATCACCAAACTGCTGACTAAAGTATGTTTGTTTCTTTTCTTATTCAAAATTATAACAATTACTTTGGATAAAAGAATAATCATAATTAAAAATGTAAAGGTCTTGTTAGACTGTACCAGATAGTCTTTCTCTTCAAAAGGTCCTGGAAGTGCTGTTGATGTGCATGGCATCATGAACTTCATAAAACACCAATGCAACACCAACAGTTATTTTATGTTGGATGGATATATATTGTCTGTTGGTTGCATCCAACAGACAATATATTGTCATAGTAGCAAAACAAACTGACAGTCTGTCATGGTTGTGAGTTGTTGGGAGAATAGGGCATGGAAAGCCAAAATAGCTCATCCAGAGAAAGGATGAATAAGGAGGTTTTTGATATATTATGTCTGATTAATCTGAGAGAACTTTCCAGCACAGACAAAAACATGCCCTAGGCTAAGTAAATCAATGTAAATATATATATTTTTTCCAAACTAGCATAATATGGGACCTTTAATGTGAAATTGAAATGTTTCCACATTTAGTATGTGCATTCAAATAGTAATCTGCATTTGTTTGTACAGCTATCAGAGTGAGATTATGCTACTGCTGAAAAGATCATGCATCTTCTATATCTTCACCAGTAGGAGTTGTATTTTGCTTTGTATCTGCAAGCCACATTTTCATTGCAATATTCCATTCCATCAATTTATATAAAAAATATTACAGATTAATTTGCTTTCATCATTTTAGGTGTAGAGATATTTACCTAAACAAATGAATTTAAAAACACCAGTCTTCCTTAAAATGATACACTTAACCGATTCAACAGATTTTTTAAGGATTTTTGGACCCCTCCTAAATATCTTTAGTATTGCATCATGTTTCCTGGTAACCTTTATGTACTTTCTACTGTATAAGTGCATATCGTAGTTTAAAACAAAAGCCAAACTGTTTCTTTTTTGGTTATCGAATCTACTGGTTAAGTTTGGCGTACTATGTTTCAAGTAAGAAACAGTGCTAAAATCATACTAAAAACTTTAGACAGAGGGAAACACTATACTTAAATAAAGAAAGTGAAACCTGAAGTATGACCCCTCATCGTCCTTTCTGTAACTTTAGCAATAGTTAACATCATAATGGCGCTATTTATGGCCCATGTTTAATAAGGCAATATCTCAGAATCGATTTTCCTGCTGGTTGCTTTCCCCTATGGCACTCTCCTCAACCACACGCTGGATTTGATAACTCAAGCTCTATTGATTTTTCTATAAGCAAAAATAGCTTTTGGAAAGCCATAAACCAAAATTATTATGGCCACATTCTGTTTTTCTAAAGATCAATATTAAAATATTTGTGTTTCATTGGAATGTGAAATCATAACTTCATATTTTGAAGGTTAAATAATGAAGACACTTAATATATATATATATATATATATATATATATATATATATATATATATATATATATATATATATATATATATATTGAATTCTCTCTGTTAAGGTGACCCTGACGAGGATACTTTATATGTTCTTGACAAGGATGCAAGCAGAAATATAATTTTAAAAAGAGCTGATACACACAGAGTAATGACATACCAAGAGATTGTTGCACAGACAGAAATGGAAATATTCAGAATGTAAAAAATGCAAACACACAAACAAATAAAAAAGCAAGGGGAAAGCAGTGCTTGGAAAGGTCTTTCGACACCAAAATGGTAGATTGCCATCTACCTTTCTAAGTTGGGGAAAAGTGACAGGGATTAATGGATTTTTGTGCCTACTGTGATTAAGAGGATGTACTAAACCTGAGATAATGTGCTGATATCTGCTGGGAGCAGTTTGATGCTGGCTGATCATTATCAGTGGAGCCGAGACAGTCATTGCTGCTCACCTTCCCGGAGCCCTCATGTCTGGTCTTCTCTACATTCTCCCACTGAAAACACATGGTGCTTATATGGAATATACTGTTTTACTCTGCTATATATATATAATATGTACTTCCAAGTAAATATTGATATAAAAAAAAAAGGTCATAATGACAGCTTATGTTGGACAAGCAAAGCTATTCAAGAAAAACTTACAAGTAATGTTCCCTTTAATTTCTCATGTGTCTGGGCATACACACCAGGACCATAGTGAGCAACATCAGATGTGCAAACTTTAAAACAAATGTTAAACTTTTTTTTAACAAACCTCCTTTACTTTCAGTGCAGCAAACTCTGAGGAAGTTCAATGAGAATCTCTTAATGATTCATTGTTGACCTAAATGACTGTTGGCGATCAATACAGTAGAATCCAGCTGTGTGTAATCAAGTCTGCATTTAAATGCACCTGCTCTGTGATAGTGTCAGAGGTCTGTTTAAAGTGCAGAGAGCAGCATAAAGAGAACAAGGAAAACACCAGGCAGGTGAGATACTGTTTTGGAAAGCTGTGTTTGCTTAGAAACTGCAGAGATGCAGAGATACAGCTGGGATGGGAGACACTGTCCATAGGAGAACAATCAGTCGTATACCACACAAATCCGGCATTTATGAAAGAAAGCCATTTGTTAAAGATATAGATAAAAGTGTTGTTCAAAGTTTGCCACAAGCCACCTAGGAGACACAGCAAACATGTGGAAGAAGTGGCTCCGTGTTAGCAACACAGCTCATCATCACCATGAACACTTCATCCCCACTGTCAAACATGGGGGTGGCAGCCTAATGGTTTGGGCCTGCTTTTCTCCAGTAATGACAGGGATGATGTTTAAAATTGATGAGAAGATGAATGGAGCTAAATACAGGAGCATTTTGGAAGAAAACCTGTTGGAGTCTGCAGTGATCCAAAACATAAAGCTAAATCTACAGTGTAATGGTTCACAGATAAAAATGTCCAGGTGTTAGCATTGGCCATGTCAACATCCAGACCTTGATCAAATCAAGAATGTATGGAATAAACTAAAAGCTGCTGTTAACAAATGCTCTTCATCCAACCTCACTGAGCTTGAGCTTTTTTGCAGGGAAGAAAATGCAAAAAAGTCTTTCTCTCAATCTGCAAAAATAATAGAGACATACCCCAAGCAACTTGCAGCTATATTCACAGGAAAGGATGGCGCCAGTGGCGGATCTAGGGGGTGTCTACTTGGGCTACAGCCCCGTTTGTTGCCCCTAGAGCCCCGTATCTCACTTCTGAGTTGATCTGAGTAAAATGTGCAGTACTGGAATTCACCAGATAGTGGCAGCATGCAAAAGAAAGCTATAGCATTCCCGTCTGCTAAACAGACTGATGTCCTAGGTACCTGTATGTGAAGCTATGACTGACTTTGAGACGTCTTTGTCCCAGTGTTGTATGAAATTCTGTTTCCCATGTGTCGGGAGCACGCATCGAAGCCAGAGAGGTGGACACAGCAGATGCGTCCATTTTCACAGCGCTTCTGATCTATTTCTCACTAAAAACAACTCCTATAATCATGTCACGGTTGTAACATCCAGCTTAATCATCAGCTGTTGTTTACAAAATTGTAAAATAAATAGACCAGGTCCTTTACGCTGTTTTGTGTTGCATTTTAAACACCAAGAGAATCTGTCTTTTTCCAACTTCTGTCACTATAACCTGACGGAAATAAAAGTCAGTCACCAAACACAGTTTTCCAACTCGTAGTGTGTATTTATAATTTTTCATTGGTGATATAATAGGATGGAAACTGGCTTAAAGCAGGGCACAAAAATTAAGAGTTCCTAATAAGATGAGAGTGTAGACTTTCTGGTAAATCCCATTCTAATGTAAAAAATGACAGATTACTGGATTATGGACATTTCTAGTATGCGGCATGCCATCACACCACAATTTTCGAGAATTTGGAAACAGTTGCTTTTTATTTCCCAAAGATGTGGGAGTAGGAGAGGAGAGAATGGATATTTCAGCTACCTGAAATAATCCGTTCCACCTCCATAACATGGGAATAAATGAATTTAGCTGAAAGCCTTAAACTGTATTTATTCCTTCCTTCATCAACAACAAACCCTGTGGATATGGGGACATTTAATAATTATTTGCCAGAGTTATGAGAGGGGAATCATATATTTTAGCCACCTGATATAATCCGTTCCCCCTTTGATGATCTTTATGAAATGTATTTTCTGTTTAAATGTTTATCCAAAAATTTACAAATATTGCAAAAAAAGTTTAACCCATGGACTTTTTTTTTTCCAATTTCGAAGATGTTTTGCTTTCCATCCAGACAGCTTCCTCAATTCAAAAGGTCTGGAGCAATGCTACTCCAGACCTTTTGCATTGAGAATTGAAAATACATTTTTTATATAGATCATCAAACAAAATGTCATAATTATTTGAACTATTTTGCATTTCAACACATAAAATAATAAAAGTTACAAACATAATATAGAAAAATAATGACCCGTGTTCTGGGAGAAGAGGTTATATCAGGTGGCTAAAATATTTGATTCCCCTCTCATAACTTTGGCAAATAATGATCAAACGTCCCCAAATCCACAGAGTTTGTTGTTGATGAAGAGAGGAATAAACAAAGTTAAAGACTTGCAGGTAAATAAATTCATTCCCATGTTTTAGAGAGTGAAATGTTATGTGTGATAGCATCTAGTATACTAGAAATTTCTTTAATCCAGTAATTTGTCATATTTTACACTAGAATGCGATTTAACAGAAAGTCTACTCTCTCATGTTCACCCTCAAGGATAAGGCCCTGATCTCCTAGAATCCTAGATCCTCCCCTGGGTGGCACTATAAAGTATTAACTCATAGGGGCTGAATGATTTGGGCCACACATTTTTTTAAGTTTAAAATATCCAATAAATTTCGTTCCACTTCATGATTGTGTTCCACTTTTTGATTCTTCACCAAAAAAGATGTATTTTTATGTTGGAAGCCTAAAATTTAGAAAAATGTTGAAAAGGTCAATGGCACTTAAAGAGCTTTCTGGCTGCTGTTTTGATATATCAAACAAAAAATCAGCACTGGATGCTTGACATGTTGCACAAATATCCACAGGCTGTGACATATCTTAAGCTTCTCACATCTAAGCTGCAGCCACCATATCTGAGAATGAGCTGATTGACCCCTGTTTACATTTTTGCTTCATCATGTACTTCAGACAGGGTAACAGTCTGCGCTGTGAACATATGCATCTTAAACTGTGCGGATGTTGGATAGCAGGGCTGTTACAAACCTGTGAGTTTCATTGTTCTGGAAGACTAGACTGAGAAATAATGTGAGCCACCACATATTCTTTTTCCTGTTGGATTATTTATCTATGCACCTGTAGCAGTTTTTGATGTGCTGAATAAGGTCACTGACATTTTCTTAACACATTCATCCAAATACAGCTCTTAAATATTTTATTTTTCATATAAAACTAATTTGATAGTGATATTTGAAACTGGCATTGAAGAGTAGCTAGATCATGAGCCGCAACGGCTGGATTTGGTGTATTCAATAAAGCCGGCTCGCACATCCAGCATCCAAAAGGCTGACATGCTATAAGTGATCAAATGAAAAACAAATAAATATGAATTTATTCCCTTTTCATAAATATATATATATATA
>NW_015150459.1:1520898-1522349 GCF_000732505.1 Cyprinodon variegatus | reverse complement strand
AACTATATAACTACCATATATAAATGTGAGACAGACATCCTGTCTACTTTTAGGGGTAGGCTTAAAACTTAAAACCTTTTTGATAAAGCTTATAGTTAGAGAGGCTCAGGTTATCCTGGGCCATCTCTATAGTTATGCTTAGACTGCTTTAGGACATAGGGACCCCTTTTTCATCGTTCTGCTTCATTCTATCTCTATTCTCCCACTCTGCAGAATTTGTTTGTTCAATCTCTAACGCTATGCTCTCTTTGCTTTTTCTCAAAGTAGTTTAATCTGCTCTGTTCCTGTTTGGCAGTGACACCATCATGGAGAGAAATATCAGCTGTGCTGCTGCCATCAACACCTTTGTTTATAAATGCTTCAGATCATCCTGTTTTTCAGTGTAGTCCTGTTTCTCTGGCTGTGACTGGTTAGATGTGCTCTGCCCTAATCTTCTGACATGGGAGCTGGCTTGGAGCTTGTCTGCCTGGCTGTTTGTTTCCTGGATGGGGCCGCCTGTGGAGCTGGTTAACAGTTGCCCTTTGCATCTCTGCTTCTTACTACATGTCTGCTTCTGTACGTCTTCTTGAACCCCAGTCCGCCTCGGCAAATGGCCGCTCACACTGAATCTGGTTCTGCTGGAGGTTTCTTCCTGTTACAAGGGAGTTTTTCCTCTCCACTGTCGTTACAAGCATGCTTAGTTTGAGGGATTGCCTTCGAGTCAATGAGTCCATGCAATCAACTGGTTTTCCTTAGGTAGAAAACTTTGGATAGTCTTCATTAAAAAGGAAAATATTTAATGACACAAAAATATCAAGCTTAAGTATTTCTACACGAAAAAAACTTTCTTTTGTGTAAAAAAAATTCTTGCCTGTGGGTTGATATTTGGAAGGGCCAGTTCTGGGTCTTCCTGCTACCATGGGCCCAGGACAACTGGCCCTGTGTAAAACATAACAGTATACCATTCAAGTGAAGTTAGTTTAAGAAACTAGAGAGTATCAAGTGTTGATAAACTAAGGCAGTTGTAACTATGGTGACCAGATGTCAAGATTTGTGGTGGGACAGCGGTGCATTTTTTCTACTGTCCTGTCATGTGATTCTCAGAGAAGTTTTTGTAAAGTTTGCCTACTTTGAGTTTTTTTTATTTTTTTTTATTTCATATCAGGAGAATGTGATGTTAGGTACTGTAACAACGTAAACACTCATACTGTCCCTCATAAGTATCTTGGTTGTCCCATATTTGTTTTGCTTTGTTAGATCTGGTCACTGCCAACAAGTCAGTGTTGTTGACAGTGAGACAAAAGCTTACCGTAATTAGATTAGAATTGCTTGTAACTGATGTCATTGTTCCCCAATATGATGAGAAAATAACATAAAGATTTAGGCTTTGACTTCATAGAGCGCTTCCAATTCCATAGCTTTAGTAAACTACACCATTCCATTTATTTAGGGAGAATGTCATGAACTATCAA
>NW_015150459.1:1474061-1519523 GCF_000732505.1 Cyprinodon variegatus | reverse complement strand
TAATTTCTTTATAAACAGGTCAACAACTTTAAGCAGGAGATTTATATTTTGAAATGTACTTCAAATATAATTTATTCATGCATATATGTTGTATGTTTTTAAAATAAAATCATTATTTCCCTTTAACCTTGACTGAACATCTCAGGGGTTTCACACTATAAATCTGTTTTAGCTAAACTGATCTGCCTCAAAGCAAAACTTACTGCATGAATGTAGAGAAATAAGAATGTGTCGCATTTCGTTCAGTTGAAGAAGCTGAATAATAGGACCTTTGCAACTTTGCTATTTATGTCTCTCCATGCAATGACACTTACAGTATGAATCAAAATTAATTGTATAAATGAGTAGAGTAAATCAGTTATACAATTATTTACCCCTCTGTGTTCATTATTGAATTAAACAGCAAAATCCAATTAGCAATGAGCATTAGCATTTCTTGCAGTTTGATTAAGCAAGAATAATATTAAGGCTGATGCTTAGCCAAATTACGCTGCATGGCAAATCCTCTGAAAAACAAGGTTTTAATTCCTTTGCAAAGATAGTCCTCTGTATTGAGTTTGTGAGCTCCATATGATTCTAAGCTAGAAGATACAACTGCAAATACCCATATTTTTGTGACTTAAGTCCGATGTGGATGTATAGATAATATGAATAAAAGTTTAGATACCCAGTAACTTGTTAAAGTATTTAGACTCTCATTTTGTTATATTACAAGCAAAAGCCTTTACGCATTTTAATAGAAATATATGGCACACAATAATAGAAAGTAATGCATGACATAAAGAAAATGGAAGAAAATTAGAAAAAGATTTAATGTTCACTGAATAACAGTTGGTAAAGGGCTCTGGACTGCTCTATTTGAATAAGAAAAATGGGTGTTAATTGCAGTTTTTTGAAAAGGATGGTTTTAAATTTGATGTTTGTTTAAAAATGGATGGATGGATGGATAGAAGCCATGAAGAATGAAGTAATCATAATAGTACTGATGAAAAACATAATAATAATAATGAAAATAATTATTAGTATAATCTATAAATCAGTATCTTGGAATTACTGAAGGGAAATACAGGTCCAAGTCAGGAGGCAGATACAGATTCAGTCCACAGGCAGAATCCAGCAGGAGTCCGAAGACAGGTCAGGCAAAAAGATCAGAAAAAGTACATGCAGGCTCAAAGGTCCAAAGACAAAATGGGTCAGGATCAGGCAATCAGTAAACAAACTGGTATGCTAGAGAACTCTCTCTAGCAAACTATCTGTCACTGATGACTGCGAGCAAGCAGTTTAAATAGAGACTAGAGCGGATGACACAGGTGAACAGTGATGAGAAACTGGGCGGAACTAGACAGGTGAAAGGGAGTGAACCTTTTAGCCGGTCATCAGGGCCAAGATAATGACAATGCATACTGATTGTGTTATTTCTGTTGTACTGTATTAATCTATCCCTGGTAGATTACTTTTCTCCTTACAATAATTACATTTTATTTGTTTTGCTACGATGACCACAAATATTACATTAAAGATCAATTCAGTTTTCATCTGTGACATTTTTAGATAGATCAGATTTATGTTTGTTATCAGTTTTGCACATATGTATTTCTTTACATGCCAACCTTTTTAAAATCAGACCCTTAAAGGTTTGTGGAGAATTTCTGACAATATTTTTTTAAAACACCTGGCCTCTCCACTTTAAAAAAACTGCACATGCACAACCCTGTTCCCAGTTCTGAGAGGGAACGCCTAAGAAACTTTTTCGAGAACATGCACAAGCTCATTTCTCCTCATGTACGCTCTGTTTAAAAGTTGATGTTCTCATGGCTCATACAATCTTACTGTGTCTGAACGTAACTGTATCTAACTACATCAATCACTATATAGAGTGGGGAAAATATAGTGGACTTTACAGCAAACTCAGTTAACTTACCGTTGTGACAGAATATCACTGCTTTTTGCTCCACGTTGATCACGTAACTCCTCCTCCACTGCGTGGTGTCTGTGCCATCTTTATTAGTCGCGGGCTCCTGTGAGTGCAAATCCCATAATGCTTTGCGAGGAGAGCTCTCCGTGCAAAGCATTCCGAGATATATCTGCTTCTTCTGAGGCTTTTCTTTTCTTCTCATATACTTCATAGACTCGTTTTCTCTTACGACCCTCTGCCATTTTCAAAGTACCTGGGTAAGAAAGGTGAGCTTGAATGACTGAAGCCGTAGCTCACCACAGATATAAGCTTGAAAGTGCGCGTGCGCAGCAAAAGATTGCTAACGGGACAAGCGCGTAATATGGCCTTACATAAACATATTACCAGAATGTTTGACAATTTGGAGGACCACTTATTTAGCTGATCCACTCGAAAATAAAAGATTGTCCTCTATACTTTTAAGCTTCACAGTGCCTGACTTCACATACCACACTATTGAAAAAAACAAGATGAACTAGAAAAGCAGTCAGATCACACAGACTTCCACCAAGCAGCAAATTGTATGCCAAATTTTGACTTATCATCTATAGCTAAAACTTGAACCTATTCTGGATCCTTACCTAATTTAAATAAGCTGTTCCATGGCATGAGGCTGACCTCTGGTAAAAAACAAATTTCTATAAAATCTGATCATAAGTTTCCAAATGAACCTGCTAAACAAACCAAAATTTCCTTTTCTCATTTTTTTGTCTTCAGTAAAATACATGTGCTGTCACCCTCTGGTTTAGTGGGGAACTGTTTATTTCCCAAAATACCCCACAATGTTAGAGATCTTGTATCCATATTATGATCTGGATCATCACAAAAAAAAAATGAATGGATTGTTCCATGGCATGTATAAGAATAAAAAATGTCATTAAAAGCAATCCAGAACTTTTCAAGTCATCCTGTACACAGATGGAGACACAGACAAACACACACAAACGTTTCAAAAAACATAACCTCCTTGGCGGAGGTAATTAATTCTAGAGCGTACAGTCTGTGCCAAGTTAAAGACATTTCGAGGTGCTTAAACAGACTGTGCAAAAGTGGAATTGCTTCACTGTTGGAGTTCATAGCATCATGTATACACCTAGCTGTTGGTTTAAAACCCAGAGATTACCCCCCTTCTCAGTATAACTGGCAAGTTTCTGTCTCCCCTGTTTATAGATAAACCCTACTATATATAGACTTTATGTGTCGGGTACAATTGGCTGAAAGGAAGGGTGGAGCTTTCCACTGATCACCATCCGGGGGTGAGTTACACAGGCTGTAAAGGTTAGCCAGAAAGCTGTTTAAAAAAGGTAATTGTGTTTCATGCTCAAGATATTCTTTGTTCAATAACTTAACCCTGCTTTAATCTTTTCTTTAACTGTATTAATGATGATATTTTTAATTTCTATACAGTTGGAATCTGACACAAGTGCACCCGGTTAACTTATAAGTTAAGTCTGGAGGTTTTTTTACCTGATTATATTTAGAGGTATGAGAGTAAAGTGGGCCTGATAAATATGAATGTTTTTTTTTTTTTTTATTAAACTTGTAAATAAACTGAAATTTATATATCTGTTTCATTTTAGTTTACAAGTAATCTACTACATAATGTTTTTTCACATTACATTCTAGTATAATACTTCTAGTTTGTTGTTACAACAGATGGAAAAGGGGTAAGTATACTTTCAGAGGGCACTATAAAAACTGCTGTGTAAATAAAAAAATCTATGATTAGTCTCAGTGTTTTCCACAGTTGTTACTTAAGGAATATTTTCCTTTCTGTTTGACAGTTGAGACAGCAGCTGTTATCTTTATATATATTATAGTGGGCCCCATTCAAAAAAGAAAAGGATTTGGCTGCAGTATGTGTCACAAATCGTGTCACAAATCCTGAGGAATGGCAACAAGTCAGGCCTGCCAAGCTAATTTCAAGACAAAATGACAATGCTTACAGCCAGAGTGTGGCAGGTAGTTTGGATGTCACTATTTAGCAAACTTGTGCAGCTGTTTGTGTCACTCTTATTATATTTGCTCATATTTTTTCTTCCAGGGAGAACTGTGACACACACAGCCCATGTTTTCATTGTCCTTTAAATGATTGCCTGGCAGGATCTTTGGGAAAAACATTCTTTTTGTCTCTGCCCTGATACATTACTGCTGCGGTGTGTCTGCTGGAAAACAGCAGTTTAAAGCTGAAGGTTATCTTTTCTTATTTTGAAAAAAATATGACATGGGTCATTTCAAACCTAGTGATAAATGTCGTTTTACACAGGAGTCACTTCAGCTATGGGTGGATTAAACACTTCATGTATCTACCATTGTGAGGAAACAGAGGGAAAAAAAACAAATGTTCAACCCCAATTATCCTAAGGCATGTGACAAATGTCTCGCTTTGCCTGTCAGACTAAACGCAAATAGGTTTACTTTCTATTTTACCCAGTCTTTTGTGAGGGTCAGACATTAACTTGGCAAACCCTGTGGTCTGTAATCTGGGTGAATTGCAAAGCCATATATCAAAAGTCTTGGCAAAGCTCCTGGGTTCAAAGCTGTTTGAAAACCCAATAGATGGAGAGGGAAACGCCTGGTGAGTGATTACAGAATAAGCGACAAAAAGAATGAATGTGCCCCCCACACTTTCTTTAAGTTTTACTAATGCTCAATATTCTGAATGACTGATTTCAATGCTTACCCTTCGAGAGCAATATCAATTTGTCCTGCAAGAGTTTCAATGGAAAGAGGTAGGAAGCATTTACTCACTTTACACACAAATGATCGGATAAAATGCCACACATGCTTTCCACCGAAAAGATGATTGGATACAGATCTAACAAAAATTCAAACCTCTGCAGCTAAATCTAAGTTCAGCAGACTGACATCAGAGAAATTGAGAGTGCCACAAACAATAATATAGATGGAGGGCATCTAATTGCAATAGTCAAGTGCAAATATAAGCAGCCTCTCCTTAATGGAGCTCTTTGCTGTATCACTCATTGCAGGGGTTCCCCAAGGCTTAACAAGACTGAACACACCATATGTTTATTTGCAGCTCCTCCAGCATAAGAGGTTTTGATGGCTTGGTTTTGACACTATCCTTCTTTTTTCCATACTGCAATAACACAAAATCTGGTTTGGACAGTCAGTTACCCAAAGCCCCATACAAAGTAGAAAGTAGAATCTTGTTTGAATAAGTTATTACTGAATAATCTATTTAGCACAGGTTACATAATTTACGACTAAGTGGATATAAAACACAGGTGTATCTGTACATTGTATCATTTTTTGCCAGTCATTTTAGAAATGGAAGCCTATAATAATTTCATATATAATCATTACATGTGGGCCTGATCTTCAAATGTTTTGTGTCTTAAAACAGGTGAAAACATGTTTGTAGAGGCAGAGCAGATCTACCATGAAGATGCAAATTGATTATTTTTGTTTTATTACTTTTTGCTATTCAGCAGTCAGTGTCTATTTCCTGTTATCAATATGTAGATCCTATTCTAATGATAGAATTGCACAAACTCATGGTTGGATGATATGTAAATGTAAACATTTGCCAAGTGCAAAGCAATTTTTCAAATGGGAAACTCAACTGCAGTCTCAATATTTGAGTCTTTTTTAGAAAAGTGTTAAAAAAAACAGAGAAAGAAAATTAAGCTGCTAGACTAGCCCAGACAATCACCTGACTTGAATCCCAAAGCAAATCTACGGAATGAACTAAAGATCAGAGTTTTTAGAGGAGGCCCACGATACCCTCAAGAGTTGTGTCATGATGGGTTTCAGAAAAGCCCAGTATGCAGAACACCACAGAGACAGATGAAAAGTTTAACACGTTTTATTAAGCACAAGCACATGGATTAAACACAGGAACTGGTTCAGGCCTGGGGGCAGGTTCACTGGAGTCTGTGAGGATGACAGTTCAGTTAGCTTGAGAGCAGGCTGTTGGTGTGGAAGAATGGGCCAAAATCACTCCAGAGCAATGCATTCAACTAATTTCTCCATACAAGAGGCTTTTTGAAGCTGTCATTACCAACAAAAGCTTTTGTAAAAGTATTAAATACATTACTGTATACAATCAATACTTTTTCCCTGTGCCATTTCACTTTATTACACATAACTTTAGTTCTTGACATCTATGACTTGAATTCTTCATTTTGTATATATTTAATGGATTGTTACCGACATCTGGTGAAAATCTCACCTCAAAATCCCCTCTAACAATATATTTATTAAGAAAAATGGTGGCGTGTTCAATATTAATTTTACCACTGTATGCCATGGACACAGCATATTACTCTGAAAAAGAGTGGGTGGTGCCTGATTTTAAAAGTGCCAGGAGAAACAGTTTAGTTAACTACGTATGTGACACAAAAGTAATTACTTTTATTGGTTCTTTTTTTGTTTCTTTGTATTTGTAGATGTACTTACAGCAGTCAGTGGTTGAACTTTTAACAATATAAACAGCTCTTTTGGGACGTAACAAAATATGCAACTGAAACATCACTCCTATATCTCTTATTCTTACAGAACAATGCTCTTGCATTATAGGCCTGCCTCCCTTGCTGTGATTGGTCTGGTCTGTTTTAGAACCGAGACTATAGATGATTACCAATCTAAAGCCGGGCTTACACTGTGCAATTTTTTTTTTGCCCTTTTCGGGGCAATTTTCCAGTCGTGCGAGAATTTTTCGATCGGGCCGACTTTCAGCCTGATCGTGTGTCGTGCGTCATGTAGTGTACAGGCAGTAACGAGGCGGATCAGCCTCCCACGACCACCTCCCGATCAGGAATCGTGAATTCGGGAGAAAATCAAACATATTTGATTTTCTCTCAACCGTTGTGGGCAAATTGCTCAGTGGCCAAATACGTAGCCGCCTTTTCTTTTAAGAGCTTTCAGCACAAAATTGCACAGATTGCCAAGGCAGCGTGTTTTACTCTAGTGAGCTTCATATTCCTCTTCTACTCGTTTGGCTTCTGGATAGACGAGCGGGAGTTGCTCCATCTCACTGCGGAGCTGAGTGCGACGTGTTTTTTAGACATACAGTGTAAGCAGGTAGACTGCATCAGCGCTTCATGCAACGATTGGAAAAATTGCAGTGTATGCCTGGCTTAACTTATGCCCTGTTTGACAAAGTCTGGTTGATGCATCCTGCATCGTGTTGTATACAGGGGATGACAAGGAGCGATTAGCCACTCATGACCACCTCCAGATCAGAAGTCGTAAGGTCAGGAGGAAATCAAACGTGTGAAATTCAGTCGGCCCTCATAAGGTGTTCATGAGCAAATCCTGATGTTGAAACAAAGCTAACAACGTCTACTAGCCGATTGACCACAACCTTACGCACTGTGCATGTGCAAACAAGGGAGTTTCTTCTTCTTCCAGATTGAGGAGTCTGACCAGCGCCATCTCTTGAGGTGTGGTTTTTGGATATGCAGTGTGAGCAGGTAGATCACATCAGAGTGTTGGGGTATACAGTGTAAGAACATACATCATGAGCAGTGAACTTTTAAACTGTTCAGCAGCTGAACGTCTCGAAATATATAAGGCTTGTGATTGGCAAAGAAGGAGGGCGGTTTCTGACAAATACAGTAGCAGCCATTCAAAATGGCCCTTCCTAGTCTAAAGCCAGCCAAATGACTGTCTAGTCTCCCGCGCGACTCCCAGCAAAATCCCCTCCAACTTACAGCCACTGGCAGTCTCCTAGGCGTGGATTTTTTTTTTTTTTTACTCTGACTCCATCCTTTCACTGAATTACAAGGTCTGACCAGGAGATGACACTTCTCTTTAGATCTTAATGTTCAAAATCATGAGATAAAGAATATTTAGTTTGAAGACTACTATTTAAAAAGGAACTGTAGGGGAGCACCCAAGGACCAGCCATGGGCCCATCAAGGAAAGTGGGGAAATTTTGAATGGCTACTACTGATAACTTGGGACAACCAAGGGTTATAGGACAGTGATCACTTGTGTTGCTTTGGGTGACCTAACTAACAAGGTCAACTAACAGGTTGGATATGAGTATTTACCTTAGGGAAACCACAAATAAAATTCTAATACTCTCATACATACAACATTGTTTTTTAACACTGTAAACTCATCACAAACATTTTCTTTAGAACTCTTCATCTCAAATCTTCAAGCAACCTGAACCTAATGAGCGCTAATACAAAAGAGGTCATGAAGATTCTTTTTCCTGGACTTCAATTAAGCTTTCAACACCATCATTCAACAGCGTCTGACAGGCAAACTGGAACAGCTGGGCTTCAAAACACCCCTCTGTATTTTGCTGCTAGAATTCCTCACAAGCAGACCTCAGTCCATCCGGGTTGGACAGAACACCTCTGTTGTCATCACCCTAAGTACAGACTCCCCTCTGGGCTGCGTCCTGAGCCCCCTGCTGTTCACTTTGATCTCACAGGCCTGCACCCCCAGGTTCACCAGCACTCACTTTGGGAAGTTTGCAGATGACACCACAGTGGTGGGCCTCATCAGAGGCTACAGTGAGGAGGTGCAAAGACAAAGGCGATCATCATCAACTTCAGGAAGAACCGGCCGAACCAAGCTCCACTGCTCATCAACAGCTCAGTTGCAGAGGTCATCAGCAGCACAAACTCCTGGGGGTGCACATCACAGACAACCTCACCTGGATTGTAAACACCACCTCACTGGTCAAAATGGCAAAAAAGCACTTGTACCTGCAGAGGATAAGGAGAGCCCATCTGCCCCCACCCACCCACTCACGTCCTTCTACAGAATCACCATAGAGAGCATTCTGACCAGCTGTATCACTGTATGGTGTGGAGGCTGAAACACCTCAGACTTGAAGAAAGCAAGAAGAATGGTGAGAACAGTAGAGAGGATCATCAGGGTCCTCTTCCCTCCATAAAAGACCTTTAATCCCAGCGTTGTGTGTCCCGAGCCCATCAGACTGCTGAACTGTTGAAAAAAACTCTAAATAATGTCACAGACTCTGCATCACACTGATAACATCCATCCATCCATTCATTTTCTGACAGGCTTAATCCCAAGTGGGGTTGCAAGGGGTGTTGGTGCCTATCTCCAGCTGTCTACGGGCGAGAGGCTGGGTACACCCCTGACAGGTCGCCAGTCCATCGCAGGGCAGACTAATAACACCAACCTAAAAATACTGCATTTTTGCAACATATATATTAATGCTCTGAACTTCCACATCAATTTGTTTTTTGCACAGTTTTTTCTCCCACACTGTTTACATTTGATCACTGCTGAACTTAAAGCAATGGAAATGTTAATTTGCTGTCTGAAAGCTGTACTGAACAAAATTTCATTTATATACTCTGTGTATACAAAATGATAACGATAAAAGCTGTCTAAGTCCTAATCCCTGGTTTTTAACTANTGAAACATCACTCCTATATCTCTTATTCTTACAGAACAATGCTCTTGCATTATAGGCCTGCCTCCCTTGCTGTGATTGGTCTGGTCTGTTTTAGACCCGAGACTACAGAGAATTACCAAACTAAAGCTGGGCTTACACTGTGTGATATTTTTGTTTTTTGCCCTTTTTGGGGCGATTTTCCAGTCGTGCGATAATTTTTCGATTAGGCCGACTTTCAGTCTGATCGTGTGTCGTGCTTCATGTAGTGTACAGTCAGTAACGAGGGGATCAGCCTCCGATGACCACATCCCAATCAGGAATCGTGAATTCGGGTCGGCAAATTGCTCAGTGGCCATGTCTTTGTCCAAATACGTAGCCGCCTTTTCTTTTTAGAGCTTTCAGCACAAAATAGCACAGATTGCCAAGGCAGCGTGTTTCACTCTAGTGGGCTTCATATTCCTCTTCTACTCGTTTGGCTTCTGGATAGACGAGCCAGAGTTGCTCCATCTCACTGCAGAGCTGAGTCCGACGTGTTTTTTAGACATACAGTGTAAGCAGCATGATGCTCACCTGGATTGTACACATAGAGAATCACCATAGAGAGCATTCTGACCAGCTGTATCACTGTGTGGTGTGGAGGCTGAAACACCTCAGGCTTGAAGAAAGCAAGAAGAATGGTGAGAACAGCAGAGAGGATCATCAGGGTCCTCTTCCCTCCATAAAAGAACTTTAATCCCAGCGTTGTGTGTCCCGAGCTCATCAGACTGCTAAACTGTTGAAAAAACAATAAATAATGTCACAGTGGGGGTTGCAAGGGGTGCTTGTGCCTATCTCCAGCTGTCTACGGGCGAGAGGCGGGGTACACCCTTTACAGGTCGCCAGTCCATCGCAGGGCACAATGATAACACCAACCTAAAAATACTGCATATTTGCACCATATATATTAATGCTCTGAACTTCCACATCAATACATTTTTTGCACAATGTTTTTTCTCCCAATCTGTTTATATTTGATCACTGCTGGACTTTAAGCAATGGAAATGTTCATTTGCTGTCTGAAAGCTGTACTGAACAAAATTTCTTTTATATACTCTGTGTATACAAAATGATAATGATAAAAGCTGTCTAAGTCCTAATCCCTGGTTTTTAACTACTATGGAGTATTTTTATCCTGAAGTTCTTTGAAAAATTTCCAGCTCTAATTATATGCAAAGTTTAATATATTTGAATCTTATTAAAATACAAGAGCCACCTTGTTTTTCACATATTAAATTATGTTCTCCTTAAACATTTGAAAATGGAACAGATTATTACTATGTTGTGTTGTCAGTATGATCTATCTGCTTCTAGTGTTGGAATGAAGCTCTGATTATTTGGTGATAACTGTAACTCATCTAACCTTGTAGTGATCTTCTATTGCCCTGCCTCGGCAGCACTTCTCTCCACATTTACCCTTATGTTGTACAGCTTTTTTTAGCCCCATAATTTCCTTGGCAGAAAGCTACTGATGAGGTTGGTCAAGGATGAAGACTTCTATTAACTCAAATGTTGTACATGAAGGGGATTGCAGACCCATAAAGCAAGGTCTTGTCACTCTCCCAGGTGAGCTCTTGCATGAAGAGCATGATCTCCCTCTTCTCCCTCTGGAAAATTTTGCCTTAAAAGTTTCACCACTTAAGAAAGGATGAAATAAAATCATAGGAATGTTACATCTAATGCTTAAATTCCCTCTCTTCTAGAGTTCATGCTGTGAACAAAACTTAGAGCTTAATTAGATATAATAGGTCACATACAGTATTGTATCCTATGTATACAAAGTGAAGTGCATTCAATTTCTGGATGAAAGAAGAAGCAAAGGCCATATATATTTTCCAGAACTAGCTGTCAAAACTATTTAGGGCAAAGAGTACAGTAATGGGACTATAACTAAAACTCATCGAATTATGAGTCACATTTCTTTTAATAATGAATCAAATAAACGTAATCTAGCAAAGTAAAAAAAAAACAAAAAACAAGCAAATACGAAACTTTTCCTCATTGCCTTTCATCTGACTATCTATTTCATTCTCTTGGCTAAAATAGCACTTTGCAGCTTTCCCATTTAAAACCTCACAGATATTGGACTTATGTCGACATATTTACTGTGACATGGTTATAAAAACTTATTTGTATACCGGTAGTTGGTATGGCTAAACATGGGATGGCATTGAAATTATTAAAATAAAATTTCAGTACTATATAGGGTTGCAACCTGATGCCTGATAATGCCATAATAAAGATATATAATTAGTCTCTAATGAATTCACTGTGCTTTACTTATTATTTGTATTAAATCTTAACTTGCAAGGAAGATGAATTGTCACAGGATTTTGGGGATTACAAACTCACGAAAATACACCCTGCCAGAAGCCAATAGCCTTGATACAGAAATGTTTTCAATCAATGATATGCAGTGATGTGTGTGACACCAACATGTCCCAGAAGCGGCCAAAGCAAAACAAACATGGCTGCGCTGGTTTGTGCTGGAATACCCTCTATTTCTTTTTTACAATTTAGAAATAAGCAAACAGATGCTATTTGTGCCTTTGTGGATAGGAAGATGTTCCGCATTCCCTCCTTTCGGATTAGGTAAGAGTTTGATTTATCTGTTAACTTGATTTGAAAGAAGTCAAGAATGTGATACGTCACAGCTGCTACTACTGCTGAGAATAGCGAAAATCACAGCAGGTAAAATCATAAATCACCACAGAAAAGCCACTTGGTGATTTACCCAATAAGAATTGCACTGAATGTCCCTTCCTTTTGCAAACACTTTTCCCAGGAGCCTTTCAAGAAGGACTGTAGACTTCAAATTGAACGACAGGCATCAATCTGGATTATGCCAAGTTATATTTGATCTCCCTTCAATTAAATTTGAAAAATACTATAAATCTATATTGCCTTTTTTTTGCAACTGGTCTGTCCACTGATGTAACAGGAGCTTAAAGAATAACTGAAAAAGTGTAAACCTTCAGAGAAGAAAAAACATCTATAAACTAGCACAACTTCCTCTTCTATGAGGCAAAATATTTAAGGCATAAACACAATAAAGTCAAATAGTTTTTATTTCCCTGGCAGATTTAGATTAAACCATCTATTTACCAGCATGTTTTATTTGTGCTGAAAGACTTGAGGCTTTCTAACTGTTATAAATTGCCAAAAACACCACTGAAAACACAGAAATGTAGGGCATAGAGGATTTTCAGAACAAGGTGTGTCTACTGAAAGCTATTATTTGGATTTTAAGAAAAAACAAAGAATGATCAAGTTTCTAACTCAAGTTAGAAAAAGAAACTGGGTTCAGGAAATTAGCTTAGCTTCAAAAGACATTTTTTTTATGGTATGAAGAATATTTTACCAGAGAGCATAGTATCTACCTTGTATGTCTGCTTTCACATTAACAGGAGCCAGGTTAATGGACTGTTTAATCTAGCCTCAAAGCGGGGATAGATATTATGATTAAGAATATGACAGTGCTACCTCCACACCTTGAGAAAGAGATGATTCTACACATGTTGGTTGTCACCTTGCATTAAATGGATGTTTCTTCACTGTCACCACCTGATGACGCAAACCCCCTCTTGCATTTTGGGCTCCTTAAAAGAGCTTTAATGCAACCAACTAATGTGACAGGAAATTCACTGGTATGGATTACATTTTGAATTATATCAACAAAACTGTAATGTACATCGAAATACTGGAAATAGTGAATCATCATTGACAACAAAGCACCTCTTGATGGATAAAATAAATAGATAAATGTCACGGAAATGCCAGAGACAAGAAAAGGAGGCCTGGATACAACCAGTTCCCCAGATCAAAATTGAAGACTTGCTGTAAATGATCACCTATTTCAAAAGAGGTTAAACGCTTCTGGCCAATAATACCACTGAGATTTTAACCACAACCAGGCAATAAGTTGCAGTCATAAACTACTAGAGTGTAATCATGTGGATCTGTATGAGCAGCGCTCTCAATGATGGAGTGCCAAGACTTCAGTGAACCACAGTTGGATCATTTGGGCATCATGCTGTTGAAGTACAATATAAATATAGATTGTGTTGCTCTCACAGGGGCAAAATCTATAACCATGTCCTGGGAGCCTTTGATCTAAGGCTAACATATGACCAAGGCCATTTTTGTTTGCTGAAGGTAAACAGGGAAATCTATAAAGAAACATAGCTTCTAAGGTTTAAAGACGTATGATCATACTTTAAAGAGATTCCTTGGGGGAAAGCAAGAGAGTTGGTAAATGTGCTATTCAGATGTCTGACAGCAGCAGATTTTCTGTAATGGTTATTACTTGTATGAAGTTTTTTAATTATTATTATTTTTTTACCTCCCTTTCTAGAAAATGAAAATGAACATCATAGTTATTATGATATGTAATATAGGGTCTTGGCTATTTAATGTTTTATTAATTAAATACTCTAATATTTCCTTAACCATGAATGCAAGCTTTGCCACGTGTGTACAGTGTTTTTTTTTTCTTTGAATTTCATTTATATATTTTATCACTTTTGTATGGAACATAAACAGCAAATGCTGGGATTGCTGGATAAATTCTGTTTGATAAAATTATATATATATATATTTTTTTTTATTATTTTTTTTTTTTTTATTACTAAATATGATTTTTCCAGTTCTATTGCTAGGTAGGTACAGTCCCTTCTGATTGGCACTTGGCACTTATGAGTCTTAATGCAAGAAAAATGTATATCTAATTCTCCCAATTAATCCTAGTTTAGCTTTTATTGTATCTTTTAGATATCTTTTAGATTTTAGAGAGACTAGTACATCAACTGCTTGGAAATTAATTTGAAGAGTTATAGCTGGCCATTTTAAAGTGCCATCTTACTGTTCATTTTTACAACAAAGTTCGATTTTGTGACAAAAACAAAGCCTACAAAAAAATTTGAACCCCTAAATATAATTTGATTTATGGTGGAAGGATGTATCACAAACATCTAACATTTCTAATTTTTCTAACCTTCTGGAGCTGAAAATCTATTTTAGAAGAGAGAAAGTTATATTCTCTCTTACAACATTCCCTAGTTTTTCTCTTTTGCATTTTCTAAATAATGATGCCATTAAACATGTTTTTATTAAGAATCAACGAATACCCAACTAATATAAAATTCTGTTTCTAAGGTTTGATTTAGAAAAGCATCAAAACCATGCACAATCTATATGAAAAAAATATTTCACCCATAATGAAGAAGATGTATTGATACAAAATCTTTTTAACACAGTTCAGTTTTACCAGCCAGGACTACTGTTTACTCAAATTAGATAGAGAAACAGTCCTGAACTCCCTGACCAAAATCTTTGTTTACACATGCATACAGTACCCTTTTGTTTATAAATCTAAATGGCCAGTGAGTGCTGACATGATGATGGAAAGAGTCCGGATGAGCCCGTGTCAATAGGCAAGAGCGACACTCACCCACCCCAAGCAAAGCCACAGAGGATAAAGGTCCCATCGTTCTGTCCATTACATGGAAGAAATGAGAGAGAGGTAGGCCCTGGACCGTTGAAACAGGGTCATTGGGGACTCCCTCCATCTACCCTCAAATCAAGAAATTAGAAGAGACACACAACCTTGGCTTTTAGAGTGAGCAGGCTTACAAAGAAAGCATTGAATAGAGCTCTGTCAATTTGCCAAAGCAGCTCTGGTGATTAACATTTGAACTGTTGCACATCAAGAGCCCACTGTGGATGAATGGTCATTCTATCAGCATCATTAGGGCAAACCTATTCAAGGCTGCCAAGCACAAATTTCCCTGGCCCAACTGTCTAGCATGAATAAAGACTGACAATGTCAACCTAGAGTAAATAGTCATATCTCCAGGATTGTTTAATTACTTCAATAAACAGCATTTAGAAGCCAAGATAAGCAATAAGCCTCTTTAACTACTGGAGTGTGTCATAATCATAACCTGTCTAGCAGAATGGTGAGTAAATAACAAAAATAGAGGACAATTACATATAAACAGAGATAAATGGTACCTTTATAAATATACTTTTAAGATGAAAAAACAGATTTACATCAGTCACCTTTTTGCCAGAATGTATACAAAATTAAACAATAACTGGTAAAAAGTGATTAAATAACAATGAAAAAAACTGGTTGGAAAACCAGTTATATTGGTTAAAGCCAGATGTCCGAATTGAATATGTGAAACAGTTTGTTTTACCTATATCAATCTGGCATTTAATCAGGCTACAGATTTCCTGTTTTAGATTAGATGGGAATAAAAAATAAAAAATGTATATGTGTTAATTACCAAATTTTGGACATTTTGCAGGGATTTTCATTACTGTACACAAGTTCAGAGGTTAATAGAAACAATAATTTGTATTCGATCATACAGTTTGATAAAAGCCACATGATAATTTGTTGTGGGATATTTTTGCACTTCAGATAACTAACGTCTTTGATGGTTACGTTTAGGGTGAGGGCCCCTGTTAGGCTGAAGAATTCAATGGAAGTCAATGGAAAGGTCCAGCAAAGATGGTGAGTTAGTTGGTGTGTGAGTGCATTTACATATTGCTAATCTCTCATCCACCCCTCATAATTAATGGACATTACAGGTGGCTTTCCTCCTTAGGCCAGATTATTACCCTTGCAGGGTATCTGACTATAGGAAAGGAGTAGCTCTTGACTTCCTGGATCTTGTTCTTGCCAAAACTGACTTCTCAGAATTTGCCTTAATTCTTGATGATATTTGGCTTTTTCTGCTTTTCTTGTGGCCTGTAATATTGCAAGACACTTACAATATGGCTTACGGCATGGCTCTCTCCTACATCTACTTTTTTCGGTGTGGGAGTTAAACCCTGTGTGTGGATGTTAAGAGCCTGCTATATATTTAAAAAAAAAAAGATAAATGACAAAATGCTGTATCACAAATGCTATAAATATCACGGTCCAATTATCAGCTATTGTTTTTTTTACCTTACCTTACTGAATTGCATAACATATCCATACATAACATATTTAACTTTGTGTAGTTAAACCGTGGGTTTAACCTTTGTTCATGACTTAATATGAAAAAATTGTTTTCCTCTTGCTTATCGCGTATAGACTTAAGTCCCACAATTCTTTTCGGGACAATTCTCCAGTCGTGCGACAATTATTTGGATCAGGCCGAGTTTCAGCCACATCGTGCATCCTGTGTCCTGTACTTTAGTATACAGCGGTTAGCGAAGGGCGATTAGCATCTCATGACCACCTCCTGATCAGGAATTCTAAAGTCGGGAGAAAATCAAACATGTTGGAAATTCAGTCGGCCCTTCTCAGGTGTTTTTGTGCAAATTCTGCTGTTGAAGCAGAGCTGCAAGCCTCTACAAGTCGATTTACCAGAACCTCGCACACTGTGCATGTGCAAACAAGGGATTTCTTCTTCTTCCGGATTGAAAAATCCAACATGCACCACCTCTCTACGGTGAGTCCAACCTGTGGATTTTGGATGTACAGTGTGAGCTGTTAGATTGCATTAGAGTAACGGGCCATATAGTGTAAAAAGGCTGGAAGACAGGTGGGAGAAACAACTGTTGATTAGATTAGGCACAAGCTGCACATGGCTGTGCATTATTTAGTTTTTTCCAGTACCGAGTCTAACCACAAAGAAATTAATTGTCTGGATGAAACACATTTTTTTCATAGTGTTTAATTTATTTTATTTAATACCAACAGATGATAACGAAAATGAGATTAAATAAAACAAAACTAATGAGTCCAACAGCTGAGCTGTGGAGGTGGTCAGCAGCACCAAATTCCTGGGGGTGCTCATCACAGACTCAACTGGACTGTGAACACCACCTCACAACCTTCTATAGAAGTACCTTAGAGGGCATTCTGACCAGCTGTCTTGCAGTACGATGTGGAGGCTGCAATGTCTCAGACTGGAAGAATGTGAGAAGAGTGGTGAGGATGGCTAAGAGGATAATCAGGGCTCCTCTGCCTCCCTTAAGGACTTTCATCCCAGAGCTGCGTGTCCAGAGCCCGTAACATCATCATTGACCCCTCACACCCCTACCACGGACTGCTCTCCCTGCTGCCTTTTGGGAAGAGGCTACACAGTAACTGCTGCAGGTCCAGCAGGTTCTGCAACAGCTTTTTCTCTGCTGCCATCAGACTGTTGAAACTCTGATCTACTGTAGACTCTATATCACACTTGCAACACATTTGCACTACCAACATGGCTTATTATTTATAATCCCTTTAAATAAAACCCAACTCAGCCTTTTGCACAATATTTATTTATTTTGCACTGCATTTTGAACCTTTCCATATCAATAACTTTTGTAGCATGACATTTAAACAGCTTTTTCTCCTACACTGTCTACATTCTTGATCATTGCTGCACTTCATTAATGCTAATGTTAATTTCACTGTTGTTAGCCACTCATTGTTGACATCTCTGGCGGCACAGTGGAATAAAAAGTCAATCAGAGCAGGAGACTGAGAGGGATGTAAACAGCCACTAGTTGACAGACCAGAACCATAACATCCTGTCCAGTGTATTCACTGTACTAGTATTTTTAGCTCTTTCCCCCTGCACTCCTCTTAACGACCGACCCTCAGAATCATAGACAGGTTTCAGATATTACAGGCTAACGATGGAACCAAACGACCCATTCATTGGTTACCATTTGCATGTTTCCAAGCAATACAAGGCTTTGTCTATATAAGGCTCAAACTCACTGCGGATCCAGACATTTGAATTGAGAAAGCTTCCTGGAGAGGTGGCGAAACGTCTTCAGATCTTGGAAACCAAGTCCAGTGGATATTTTTAGATATTTTTTTAGATATTTTTTACTGAAAGCATTCTTTTTGCTCTCTTCTCTGCCATTGCCATTGGTAAAAAATGAATCCCATTGAATAGGCTCTCAACTTTTGATCTGATCATGTAGTGAGATCTGGCTATAATTAATTAACTGATAGTTAATGTCGGAGGGAAATCATATTTAAATGTCAAATCATTCTGGCTTAAACATGTATATAAATGTACTCTTTATCAGACACTATTGTCCCAAAATTTTGAACATTTCTGTTTTAAAAAAATATCCTGTTTTTTTTCGTTATCTTATGCAAACCAGTTAGTTATACGTCAGCTTGTACACCTAAATTCGGCCAATCACATATCAACGGTCATCTGTCAATCAAATGTTTCGGTCATAGCATCTATATTCATATGTCGCAGCTTTTATACGCAACGGTTGAAATAAGAAACATTTAGTTTACCATTGAGTTACATCCCAGTGTTCACAGGGATGGCAGACGTAGAGCTAACATAACTGGCCATGTTGCGAGGCAAGGGCTCCAACCTGTACAGCTGTTAGCCTTCTACACCAAAGGAAGCTTCTGCCGCCCTGGCGTCCTCTTCCGCAGTAACTTTGTCCCTGCTTTCCTCCTCTAAATAAATAATTTATTAGGAAGGAGACTCATCCATGACCTCCGAAACAAAACTCTCCTCCTTATGCATGTTTCCGCTGTCCATAGCGTTCCTTAACAGTGTCGTTTCTAAGTCATCAATTTAGTAACCTACTTGCTCCCAATGTAACTTCCCATTGAGAACCTACTAGCACTAAGTTGCTAACTGGTCAGCAAGATGCTTCTGAGACACCGGCCACAATCAAACTACAATCAATCAACAACATCACCCTCTTGATAAAGGACAAATCACATTTACTTTATTCACTCGTGTAAAGTCGTGCACGACTCGGGAAAATTCGAAAATGCAATGCTTGGAACAGCCGTTTCCGTAGAACTTTAATACCAAACTTATTTTTCATAAACTTTTTTTTTAACCACATAGTAGATATATATTTCAGTTCAATTCAATTAAATTTGTTTATATGGCGACAATTTTACGACACCGCCTCTCAAGGCACTTCACGATTCAACCAAGTCATCCAGTCAAATTGATTAAAAGTTTTCTATCCAAGGAAAACAAGTTTTTCTGGCAAACTCATTGACTCAAAGGCAATCCCTCACACTAAGCATGCTTGCAGCAACAGTGGAGAGGGAAAACTCTGTTTTAACAGGAAGGAACCTCCAGCAAAGCCAAGTTCAGTGTGAGCAGCCATCTGCCAAGGCCAACGGGGGTTCAAGGAGACAGAAGCAGACATACGGTAAGAAGCAGAGATACAAAAGGCATCTGTCAAAAAGCTCCACAGGTGGCCCTGTCCAGAAAACACACAGCCAGGCAGACGAGTTCAGAGCCAGCTCCCATATCAGAGTTTGAAGAGAGTACATCTAGCCAGCCACAGTCAGAGAAACAGGACTACACTGAAAAACAGGCCAATCTAGAACATCTATAAACAAAGGTGTTGATGGCAGCAGCACAGCTGATATTTCTCTCCAGGAAGGTGTCACAGCAAAACAGGAACAGACCAGATGAAGCTACTATGAGAAAAAGCAGAGAGAGCACAGTGTTAGAGACTGAACAAACAAATTCTGCAGAGTGGTAGAATAGAGATAGAATGATGAAAAAGGGGTCCCTATGTCCTCCAGCAGTCTAAGCCTATAGGAGCATAACTATAGAGATAGCTCAGGATAACATGTACCTCTCTAACTTTAAGGTCTTCTTTAAATCTGAATTAAACAGAGTATTTCTGCCTGTGTAAGAAGCCGAACTATTGCAGGTATTTTTGGGAAACATATATGTATTGTGTAACTTATTTTCTAACACCTTTAATGATTTTGAGCATCTACTATTGCAACATTGTTTAGTGCCAATGAAAGCTCCATGTGTCCTGGCTTTGTATCTGCACTGCACCTGCCTGCTGTCTAGCAACAGCAGCACATGTTCCTTTCTAATCTGTCCTCATCATCACTTCTGCATATTCTTTTACTTGCAGTGTTTGACAAGGTTGTTGTGGTGCAGCTACTCCTCACAAACATCCAAGATCACGTTTTAGCTATTTCCGGAGCCAAAATAAGTAATCAGAAGACTTGGTAAATTATCTTTTCTTATATAGTGCTTTTTCAAGTCAGAATATCTAGTAGAGATGCAGTGACATGCGGTGAGGTTTATGCTTGGTGAGGCACTGAAACCTTTAGAGTCCGATTTACAGGTATATAACCCTAATAGAGTAGCTTATTCAATTGGCTACTGGTTATTTCGTAGCTCATCAGCATTCTTCACACACAATCTCTCTCTCTTACACGTAAGGTAAATATTAAAGGTAAATATAAGAAAACATTTTACAATTACAGCAGCAAGAGAATGCAGCATTTGCTCTGCATCCTTCGTGTGTTGCCCCTCGTAATTATTAATTACACAATACTTACATCACAAGAGAGTATGAGTGGTATACAAAAAGATAGATTTCAATTTTGACCTTTAGTGAAATTTTCAGTTGTTTTTCAGTTTTATTCTGATACTGAAATACATTTAATACAGATTTCTCAAAGAAAAGCACGAAAAAAAAAATAATATTTTATTTAAGGCCAAAAATTAGCTTTTATATATTCTATTGTTTTTTTGTGTGTCTTTTCTCATTTTTTAGTAGATTTAAATAAAAACTGTTTGTGGTCTTACCTTTATTTTTATATTAAATACATGTGCCTATACTTCGTCACAAAACCTCACTTTTCAGAGTCCTCTTTATTTTCCTTTAGTTTTACAAGTCTTGGCCTAGGAGATCATCACCAGGGAGGAAAGTCGTCCTGAATATGTCCTATTCCGTTTGTACATTTTCAGTCTTTTCAACACAGAGAATTACCTTTCCACTGGCGCTATTGTGGCTGGTATAGTGAGCACTAGTTGGAGTAATTTTTTTACCTCAATAACAGTCTGTAGCAGATCCTTCTTGCCAAAAAGCCGAGAAGCTGTCCAGCATATTTGCATTCAAAAATGCAAATATGCAAATTGGTTTGCTGTATAAACCAATTTTTTTTAGCTCCAGCATTGGTCTTCTGTTGTTAATCACTTGCTCTTTGGACTGAAAGAGCAATTTTTTTGTTATTCTTTTAACTTAGCTATATAATAGTCTTCCATTTTGGACTAAGTAAAACGTGTTAACAGTTTGTTTCACCCTGTGCCTTTTCATAATGCCTAATCATCTTTAGCATTAACAGAATTTATTCCAGTCAGGTTTAACAAAATCATTGATATAAGCAAACAAATTACACAGGAAGCCTTCACCTTCTTTCTTAGGCCTGCTAAATACTAAATGCCACAACCAGGCAGCAGGTGCACCACAGCATTACCATATAAGGAGATGTTAGACAATTTTTGGCCATCATGCTTCATCTTAGCCTTAGCTCAGAAAGTGAGTAAACATTTAGAATTACCGGTAGTAGGCTACTTATTTAAAACTATAAATATTCAATACTGTACTGATATTATTTGTGATTTGATTTGTTTTATTTTGGAATATAATGTCAGTAAATTCCAAGATTTTTTTCCTTCTTCCTGTTCCCTTTTCACTTGTTTTTAGAAAATGTTGCCACAGAATGTGTGTAAATTACTGTTCAATAAACGAAGTGATTGAAAATGACTAAAACAATGCATAGCAAGAATAATTCCTAAGTGGATTGTTTTGCCTGAAAATAACTTTGCTGAAGGCTTGACTCTTTATTCCAAACCTGTAAACAGTTTGATAAAAAAAAAAAAAAACACCAATTCTCTTTAAATCTCTATAAGGCCACTTTATTTTGACCCAAAGAGTTTAGATCTATGTCTACTCTACCATATTTATATATTTTTCCCCTTCCCCTTTCCTTTCAGTTAAACATCAGCCTGATCTTGTTTGATAGACATGTTTACCCAAGCTCTGGATAGAATTCATTAGCCATAATTAAGCGTATACTTGATCAGGAGGGTATAAAAAAAGGATTATGTGAAGTTAGATTAAAGGGAGCTGAGTGAAACCAACGAAGAGATTATCAAGCGCTGCCAGACAAGTTCCCTGCCTTTGGAGTTGGGGCCTTTCAGATCGCTATCTTGATGGTGCTTTATTCGTCAAGCAAAAGCTAATGCTTGAAACGAGCTTGGTTTTATCCAGAATTCTCAGCAGGAGCGTAACTCCGGAGATTAATTATTGACCAGTGTTGGAGTGCATGCACCGAGTCAGACAAAAGGTTAAACAGACTTGAGAGACCAGCAAAACAGTTGGAAAAAATCAGTGGGAGTGAGCTTCCACAACTCACAGATAGATAGACGACAGCTTTAATTTGAATATTTTTTGTGTTTTTGGACTTTTTCAGAATGTTTTAACCATCATTAATTCATGTTTTAAATCTAGATTTAGATTTGATGACTATCCAGATCTATTGGACTTAAAGTTGAAATCAATTATTTCGGTCCTTGGAAGCCTCTTATATTTCTCATCTTTTCATTCCCTAACCTGTATAGCATTCAGTATTTAAACTTTTCTGTATGAATACCCCTTGTATCAATGAATTTATATCAGAACCTCTCTTGTTTACACCCTGCTGTTTTTGGCCGTTCTGTTAATTAAAAGCATTTTTACTCAACAGGCTCTTGGAGCCTGGTATCCGCAGTTGGGTCCTCATTAAAACCAAAACCAAAGCATAATAATCCAAATAGTATTTTTTAGATAGACATAGCAACATGACTAGTAAAAGCAATTGTCTAAGAGGCCTGACATAAAACCAGAGATTTACCCATTGTATATTTTATTGCTCGAATGTTATTGTTGTGAAAACAAAACAAAAAAACTATTACTTTTGCTGTCAAAAAACTCCCTTTCTATTTAAATATATTTTGTTTGATAGTGTAGCTGTAGTGTGTAATAACTTCAAGGATTTGCTGACAGAAATGTAATATATTATACATAAGTATGTTATTTATATATGGACTCAAAATCTCAAGCTTTATATTTACGTTGTCGTGGAAATTGCTATTTATATTTATATAAGAGCGGCTCCCATTTGTATAGAGACTGACATACTTGTGCCCAGAGATGGCAAAAGTACTCACTTTCCGTACTTGAGTAAAAGTACAGATACTTGTGTTAAAAAATACTCTGGTAAAAGTGGAAGTACTGATTAAACTTCTTTACTCAAGTAAAAGTAACAAAGTACAGGCTTGTAAATTTACTTAAAGTATCAAAGTAAAAGTAGAAACCACTTTTTTCATGTCGTTGCCTACATTTTAAATGGATGTCTGCCAATAGGACTAGATCTCCGTTGTGTTCATTTTCAATCATCTCGTCGTCCATGCTACTATGCTAACGCCACCGCCACCAAGCTGCAATGATTTGCCGCGAATGAATAACGAAGAATCTGTCGATTCATCTTGTAGTGGTGCGTCAAATGCAACGTAGATTCCCATCCAATTAGATTGAATTTGGTTTTGATGACGTGAAAAATAATAACGGTAACTCCATTGAAATGATTCAAAACTAAAGTAACGAGCCAATTTTTTTAAATGTAAGGAGTAGAAAGTACAGATATTTGTGTAAAAATGTAAGGAGTAGAAGTAAAAAGTTGCCATAAAAATAAGTAGTAAAGTAAAGTAAAAATATCAGAAAAATCTACTTGAGTACAGTAATGAAGTATTTGTACTTCATTACTTCCCATCTCTGCTTGTGCCACACCAGGGAAAAGCTGACAGACAGACAGGTGACTGTAGAGATTGCCATTAGGCCAGATTGTGTCTGCAGCAAATTAGGCCTAAATAATATATATTTCCTACACAGAGTTATAAAATAATATAAAATAATATGTAAAAATTATCTATGTGGATTACCTTGTCCTGTAATTTGTCCATGTTTGTTTTGGTCATAATGCCCAAAATAGGCGGTCGAATAACTCACACAACAGAGGTAAGGTTCTGGAGTTGGAATGGATCAGTGCGAGAACGCCAGCTGAGAAGACTCCATAACCGTGAAGGAGGAATGCAGTTCGGCTTTTTCGCAGCTTTGCCGGAGCTCTAAATGGGGAAAACTCTAAGTTGAGACACTGTTTGTATAGGTAACGTATGGTAAACCTTTTACCCTCACTTGTTGAACTACCAGCCCCTCATCATTCTTTGTTTAAGCGTGGAGTATCCATGAATAGATTTTCTGCAGAATTCCTGATAGCCTCATGTCCAAAGCTGATTGAGAGGGAAACAGAAGCTCTGAGCAAGAACAGAGGATCCCAGGATACTTAGAGGTAAACATTCCTCTACCCTCTCTAAGTCAACTGAATCTGGTTGTTTGGTTGACAACTGACTTTTTTTCCCTTTATTGCTGCAACTGACATTAACCTAGACAACCCGCAGCCAAGAACCAAGGAACCTGCCCTCACTAAATAAGTAATTGGCAAATTAAATGATTCCTATTTCTTTGCTACTTTAACAATGAGTTAATTGGAAACAGGTTGAAATGCTAATATAACACCTGAAAGAGTTTGTTTAAACTATGTGTTACATTTTTTTATTGTGTGATCTAAATTTAATCACTGAGCTTGCCGGGCTGATTTGTGTTGAACTATGTGGACGTGGTTCTGCAAAGGAAACTTCTTCTACACTCTGCTGTAATAGATCATTCCTTCCTCTCTCCACCAATCCCCCATCCCTGTTTTGCTTCATGTAGCCTATTTTTTGACCCTGTGCTTTGCTGGTAAACCACAGCTAGTTTGTCCAGGGAAGATGACATCCTGAAGATATGTCTGCTTTGGGTTCTATGGGATTAGACAATAGCTTAATTTAAAAAACTGCTGCTATCTAGATTAAATATTTTTGACTTTCTTTTGTTGTTGTTTCTTCTTTTGTATTGAACAGAATAATTGGTTATAAGGTGAAATAATTTGTTTAATAAATTTAGGCAAATATAAAGTCTATTTGTCTGTTGTTCATTTTTATAAGTGATCTGCAGAACTATACTATTTGTGCTAAAGTACTTGTTTGAATGATTATACAGAAACATTTATTCTGATTTGGTTTATGATTATGGATAACCATTTGCAGTCGTAAATTAAAACTGCAAACTTTTACATGTGATTAATTCAAATCCACGTCTACAACTGGTTACAATATACACTTTTGTTGATAAGATCAGTAAAAAATTGTTATTTGATAGTCTATGGTGGAAAATAACCCTCAGTCACAACTACAGTATCTAAAATATATATTCCTTGCAAATGATTTTTGATTAGCATACAAACATTAGAAATTATCACCTCCAATGACAATTACTAATAATCATTATCAAATAGGAATAACTGCACCACACTGATGTCACACTCCGGGCTGCATCTGGGTGCAGGCCAGGTTTTCTCTCTCTCTCTCTCCTCAGCCGGGATGGATGGGCAGGTGCACTACATCTGAGCTGATCACCACCCTTCTTAAGGAGCTGGAACCAGGAGGACGGCGTCAGTTCGTTAACGCCACTGCGTTGGTACAGACCAAACCCAAACCTTGTCCTAGTGATTCAAAACCCTTGCCTAAACCCTGCTCTGAACCTTTTCTTGCAGAACCCCTGTTTCTGACCCTTGGACCCAGCCTGGAACCATATACCTTGGATCCCCATCTGAAAACAACCAGGAACCGAGAGGGATCTCGGGTTTATCCACCGCTCAGCCCTCCTACCTGCGCTCACCTGCCTCTCCACCCTCGAACCATCAACCAGGGAGAGAGTACTGGTCAGCACTCGGACCACTGGGCACACTCCCCCCAAGATCGGACAACAGCCTCTCTACAAAGCCCAGAAGAACCTGACCAGACCATACAGCTTCCAAGTTATCCCCACTATCTTGTTTTCAATAAACCTCTTAATCTACAACCTGCCTCTGTATTTGCTGTTGTTCAGAGTCACCTTCATTTATGACAACTGAAAGAATACTTTAAGCATTGGTTCTATGTTAAAAAAGTTACGAACTGCAAAAATGTATGTGCTCTATATTTTAATTTGTTTTTAGAGACAGGAAACCATAAAAAAGAATGAGATATAATTTTTTGCAGATTAAGGTCTAGTCAAATATGTGACTAATATATATTTGCATTCATCTGTGTAAATATAATGATACAGAAGAATAAACCACTGAACTGTTCACTAACCAAGTTGCTTTGGCAGAGCTCTGTCTGAAAAAAAGCTTTTATGGACCACTGACTTTCCACAATCAACCTTCCTACTTTCCTTTTTCTGTTTAATTTCTACGTTGATTTGTAACAACAGTAACAAAAGGAACTGATTTCCTTTATTCATCTTTTCCCTGAATTTCACAGCTACAAAGCTTATAGCTTTACCCAGCATTGCCACCCTGCAGACGTCAGCACTTATTTCCTAAATATGTACACTTTTTGTACGGTGAAATGTGTTTACACATCCACTCCGGAAAGCTGCACACTCACCCCACTGTAAGTAGATTACATGAGAATAGAACTAGTTTCACTGTATAGCTTGAAAACAAATCAGCTTGTACTTAAATATCAGCAAAACAGGGCCTTTGCTTTTTGCAATTACAATGTGCAACAAATCAAAATAGAAACTGGATGTGTTTGTTGTAGATTTTTTCCTCCCCATCTCAGATTTTTTCATAAGTTCCTATTGCTGAGGCAGCTTTTTGTGGGACAACAAGCTCTGTAGAATTGCACATGTCTCAGCAGATATGAAAAATTGACATCAGAGGTAATGAACTGACTTAAACAAGAATGCAGTCTGTTGTATGAACTTGCAGACCTGTTTATCTTTCTGGGAATAGGATCTTTGTTTTGATTTCATAATAACAGAAATAATCAGCAATTTTTTATGGCCTTAATCTGAATGATCTTCAAAGAGTTATAGGATGTGTAGACTTCTTAAAAAGCGCATGTTTTCTTAAGTATTGCAGAAAACAGCACTTCTACTAAAATCCAAGATGACATTTAGTTTCCAGTTATAATTTAAAGTGAAATTATCGTTCCACAGAGTAATTACAATAACACGTGCATCTCTTCCATTATATTTATTTGTATTCATCAGGGGTGGGTATTGGCAAAGAAGTCATGATTCGATTCGAATCACGATTCACATGCCACGATGTGATTCTATCACGATGCATCACGATACTTGAAATATTGTGATGCATCGCGATGCATTGCGATATTTTCACTGAACACTGTAAGAAAAAGATACAGCCATTACCAGTGGCTGACTGGCTGTGTATGATCTGGATAGTGTCTTCAATTGATACATAACTGAAAGCAACTGAATTCATACATAGCTGTATTTATTGAAATGACTTTTGGAGGTGTTGCCATGAAAACAAATACTGGACACAAATGTTACTATTTCTGGTATGAACACACTGACAAAAAGATCTTAGGATTCATCAAACTTAAAATAACAAAATAAAGATAATCAGTGCCGTTTAAATGGCCTCAGTGGTCCTTTTAACCAACGAAACGAAAACATTCAAATGTATATTTCCCCTTTTGCAAATTACGTGCGTCATATCTATTTCATTTTTACCTTCTTTGTTTTTAAAGCCAAAATGCATCCAAGCATCTGATTTGAAAATGTGATGGAGCCACGGGGCGAATTTTCATAGTGTCCTCCATGTTTTATTTCATATGACTCGCGCAGTATCCCACGGCCGGAAATGCTTGTGACACAAGGCAGCGGGCGTCAACACATCCGCAGCGACATCTGCTGGACTGGAAGTTGTATTCCACTTGGTTTGGCTGATGTGCGCCAACCATTAATGTATTTTATTTGTTCTTTTTTTTTATTTTTTATAATCGATTCTTGCCTTCAAGAATCGATGCAGTAGATCACAAAATTTAGAATTGTGATGCATCATCATGACGATTATTTTGCACACCCTTAGCATTCATCAGCACTGTAACAATCAATCTTCAAAATAATCCACATTTTAATTTAGGAATTGGTAACCCCTCATTTCTTTTCAGCAAATAAAACTGCATATACACAGTGAGATATGTTCTATTAGGATTGGATGGTGAATAAAAAAAATGGATTCAGAATTTTGCAGGCATTAAAACTTCCTCCAGACTTTGTTAGTAGGGGTACAAGGAAAGCAGTGGGGTAGCGTGTTGTAATGCACATTGCCCTTCCAAATGCCCAAGAGGACAGCTGGCCGTCACAATCACTCATTAGCAAAACTCATTTGTTTGTGTGTTTAACTGATACATCAACATTTCACACTGTGGATAAAAATGATAAAGTCAGAATTTAGTCTATGTTTTGAGAGCAGCCTAATTAAAATGCAATAGTGGTAAGTATCCTGATGTTTTAATTAAGAAAAAGTTACGAAACAGTCTCCAGATAAAGCAGATGGCCACAATCTCTGATTCCAGTTCTGCTCATGGTTTTCCATTTCTCTGAAGGGAGTTCTTAATCCCAAAGGCTGCCAAGAGCCTTCATTAAAAAATAATAAAAATAATAATAATAAAAAATCTTGGGTTTATCTCAAGTGCCTCCACACATTTTTAGCATGCAGTTGGCACTACATAAATTAAACAAAGTGATGCTAATATTTAAAAAACACTGCTTCAGCAGATGCATCTCTCCTTAAAAAGCAACTCAATTCAAACCTTTTCCAACCAATAAGACTCTAATATCTCAATCAAAATCACTCTACTGTGTATCTGCATATTAAGATATGTAAATTAAGCAATGCTCCAGCGTCACCTTTTCACACTTATGCTATTGCAGCATAATTTTATTTTTTATTTATTTATTTTTTTTATGTCTATTGGATTGTCACATATTGAGAGAAAAAAAGATACCAAACAGAAAAAAAAAAATAAATTTCTAGGGCAAAAACAACTAAGCTAAGTAATTATTTGTGTTTTATTTCATTTAAAGTGATTCTGTGTAATGTTTGAGCCAAGTCTTTGGCTAATTTGAGATTTATATTAAATTATATTTTTTAGGTCAAAATATAGCACTTGGCACATAGTTATGCTTTGTGTGGGCTGTTCTCCTAATAAAACGATATATTACCCAAGAGTCTCTGATCAACAGCAGAAAAACCTGGAATTGAATTAGCAAAGTAAGCAAACTTAACATTTAATACCAATATTTAATACAATTCAGACAAATTGTCTAAATGTAGCTCTTTACACATAGAAAACAAAGAGTTATTTAGTTCTATCGTGTATTTGTCATTTTCTTTCTGACGTCTTCCAGTCTTTTCAGTGTCCTGTAGGGTAGCTTAAGTCAAGAAAGAACAAGATGCTGTCAGGAATCATAGGTCTCCTCGGCTAATGAACACCTTGGTTTCCAAGGCTACCCGAAGATGCAGCCAAACTTTTTTAGTCTCAGTTTCCAAATGGCTGATTAGTATCAAGGTACTTGTGCTGGAGGAAGTGTCTTTTTCACATATACAGACATCTGTGTGTGAGTGGTGTAATTTCAATAGGGCTCTGCTTGTTTCTAAGAAATTAGCTGAAAATCACCAAGAGGTCAAAAATTGTGCATTTTTGTATTTTGAAGTAGATCTTAGTATAATTTTGCTCTAGCCATTTTAAAGGATTTAGTTTTACTTATTTCACATTCTGTTCAAATACTCTGTTAATCTTTACCTTCATTTATTTTTGTGGCCTGTAAACAGCTGAAATGAAGGCTTTTGTGGTTTATGCCTATTGCTTTTCTTAGGTTGAGCACAGGACATAATCAAACTAATAAGACAATTAGTTTCGATCAAATTACTTCTGCCTTGGTGGTAAATGATACTGCAAACTTTGGAATCCCTTTAAGCAAGAAATGTACATTTATACAATGGTCATAGTGCACATGAAACATAATCTACTTTAAAATAACAATTCACTTTGTCTTTGGACCTTTAGGCATCTTCAGCACAAACTCTTCACAGCACATCAACCACCTATAGACACCAAATAACTTTGACGTGTGCGATGTCAGCATACCTTCATTTTCATTTCTAGTTACACTCAAAATAAATCTGATGGATGCATGTTACAAGGGCCATTATAAACAGTGTATTTATCTTAGGCTCTGTAGACTCAATGACTCAGTCAAGAATAATTATAGTGTAACAGTTCTGCTACCTGAGACCTGATGTGCCATAGCTTCTATCAGTGCCCAAGGCCACTCTAGTGCTCGGTCAGACTTCACAGCTGCAGAGCTCTCATTCTCTCAGTGGGAGCTCATGAACAATGTCAGATGTCAGGTGTAGTTATCTGGGTCCAAGAAAGAGGACTCCATTGTTTGTGAAAGCCCCAGTCATTGTCACACCACATCTCTTGCCGCAAGGAGAGATGGGCTAGGAAACCCTCTAAAGTGATCTAATTCTCTTAGTGGACCTAACTGAGGAAATGTGGTTTGTTCCTGCAGCAAACCTGGAAAGGATGTAGGGATTTGTAGGTTGCACCGATACATCTACTCTGGGTTCAGGTAAAGATCACAAAATACTTTCTGTTATGTAATACTGGAAAAATAACTAGATAAAATGCATAGCAGGTTGTATTCTCACTGTCTAAATAACATGATTTCAAATGCATTATTATTATTGATATTTAAACAAAAACTTTATATATTATGCTGAAATTATTTTATAATATACATGTAATTATACTTGCATTTAATTTTGATATAAATAAAGTGCTTATTAATTTTTAAGGAACATTTTCATGACATTATTTTTTTGTAAGCAATAAAAATGCAAAATTAAGGGAAGCATGATTGATTAATGTACTAAAATTGTTTATTACTATTTAACTAGTTATTGTTAAAATAAACTAATACTAAAGTTAATAAATTCAGCCCTCTCTAAACTAAACCCATTTGCTTACCCTGTTAAATAGTTATATGAATTTTATCAGTAAGAATTTAGCTTTGTTATATTTAAAAATATATTTTATGCCAAAGAGTATGTTCAAACTGTCTTTGAAAAGAAGTAGTTCTTAAAAGACCTATTGCAAATATGACTGATAAATAATATCCAGCTTAGAGGCAACTGTAAAAGTGAAAACTTGTTTATCACAAAGTTTTTTGATTTTCACTACACTTAACATAAAAAAGTACAACAGAAACTTTTTTGCCAACCTGTATATATTTTTTGGCCCTATAAACATGGACACCACAAAGCCTATTTTACCTAACAGATATGTCATCACTGTATCATTTTTTTTTTCTTAATGTTAAAAGGAGGATTTTTCAATTAGATCAAATAAGGTGGATTTTTTTTAAGTATACTCAAAATATTTATGTATCATTGACACATTGATCAAACTTCTCTTTTATTAAAACTCCTCATGTTTTTAAAAAGCCAATTTGATAATTTTCAAAACAAAAACTTTTGATGGTGAGATAGTGGGTGTGCTGTCACAAAACTGAAATCTAAATAATTTTCATAAAATAAGCATTTTTTTTTCTCAAATTGAGGAGGTAAGTGAGAAACTTTGCCAATGGAACAAGACAATTCATATTTAAAATAAGAAAAAAATAATTGCATTGTCTTATTTCAAGTGCATATTATCTAATTATCTTATATTAAGAGTAAAAATACTAATTCCATTTGGAAATAATCTTATTTACCTGCAAAAATTAAGGGAAAATACAGTTAATTAAAGACATTTTTACTTATTTCAAGATCGTTTTGGCAGTGTAGTGAAAGCAAGACTGCAGGTATATGTTTGCTTTTTTTATAGGAACTGATTAAAAGCAGCAATTATCTAACGAACAATTGCCATGTTGTTGTAAACATTCTCAAAATTCCAAAATCATCATTCGTTACAATTGGGTAAAGGACATCATATTCAGGGCCTAATTACTAAAATCACAAAATGAGAGTGCTAAATTGCTTCTGCAAAGAATTGCAGTCAGTGGGAATGTTGCTAAAATACAACTAGGTCACATGAGCAATGATAACAAATCCTACTTAAATGAGGATTTTATGTGTTCTATTAGCTACTACTATAGAGAGTTTGGCAAAGCAAAGTGGATTTATTTTCCCAGGTCCTACAGGCAATGGTGGGAAGTAACAAAGTAAATTTACTGGAATACTTTAATTAATTACTTTTTTTTGGTTTACTTAAGGCCTTTTTATTTTTATTTTTATTTTTTGGGGGGGGGGGTTACTTATCTTTCACTCCACTACATATCAAAGTCAAATATTCTACTTTCTACTTCACTACATTTTGAGGAGGCTGCTAGTTACTTGTTACTTAGCTTTGTATTCCACTGTTGCTGTTTTTTTTTTTTTCTTTTATGCTATTTAAACATAGCAGATAGCAGATTTGCATGACATTCCACAAATACAAAAATTATAAAATACAAAGATATTATATGTAGTTCAATCTGAAAAACTCACACGATGCTACAATTACTTTGTGCTTGGCGCTCAGACCTTGGCAGGAAACATAGCGCTTAATTTTGATAGATATGCATGAACAGGAGCAAAGAATAGGACTGTTTCCCCCCAGGCCTGAAACTGGTGGTGGAGTGGAGATAGATGAAGTTGGTCAGTCTGTAGACTGCTGGTTAGCAAGACGGTATCTGAGTTTTATGGGGAGATCCAGTGGATTGCATGGGCTGATACTAGAGGTTCACTCAGGGACCTGGAAGATAGAAGTCTAGTTTGGATAACACAGGCTGAGAGAACCTGTCCATGATGAGCAAGCATGAAGCGACAGTGGAGAGGAGAAACTCACCGTTGGGAAGAAACCTCTGGCTCAACATGGCGGTCTTCTGCTGGACCAGTTGAGATGAGACAGGGAACGCAGTAAGAGTCTGGGAGGAATGATACTCTTATGAAGCTTTAGCTATGATGGTGGAGGAGGGACTGGAGGTGAGTAGAAACTGCGTCATCTGAATGAAGTCACACAGCGAATCCGCTGCCTGCGCACAGGAACAGACAAGTGCGGATCAGAAGCCTTTTAAGATGAACTTTGGATGTAGACTGGCTTTCGTGGAGGTTTGGTTCAAAGCTGATTGGCTGTGTCGCAGGTGGACGTAGGAGAGAAATGAGTTTCTTCAGTTGAACTTCTGCCTAGGCTCCATTTAAAAAATCTTATCAAGCCGTGAGTTGTTGCCTTGTGGCCAAGTGATTCAGTAATGAGCTCTCAAATCAGAGTTGTGATTTCTTTGTGGTAATACATTCAACCATGACCCTCTGTTGCATTGTGAAAGTGTAAGGAGAATCAAAACTTTTTTTTTTTGGTTTTGTTCTTAAATAAGAAATAATTATCACAATAGCTGCCCCTCTTTTTTGTGGCATTGGATGCTGAAGTTCTTTCCAGATGGTGTAGAATCTGTAGTACATGGTTCTATACATCAATACATAAGATGGCTTTTGAAAGTTCCAAGGTTCTTTAAAATTACTCTGAAAATAACACAAAAATGTATTGAGGTTAGAAAATATAATTTGTATTTTTGAATACTTATGTACTTTCAAAAGCATGTACCTTTGAATAGTTAGGTATTTACAAAAGTGATTACTTTAATACCTTAACTTGAGCAGATGTTTGACCGAGTAACTTTTACCGAGTAGTTGAGTAAGATTTGACTGGGTATCAGTACATTCACTCAAGTACTACTATTGAGTACGTAATCCAACACTGCCTTAAGTCACCTGCAATATGCAACACCACTGTGCACATGTGACAGGATCACTGTCGGGAAAATGCACACAGCGGAGAATAGAAATTTTTTTCTCAACTTCTTAAAAAAACAATGTTTAAAAACAATCTGGAAACAAAAATAGGAGCCTTATGTGAGGACCCCAAAAACTTTGGGCCAACTTAATAGATATTAAACGAGTAATTCTTTGTTGTACTAAAACCCCTGTCACACCTTGACCATTTAGACCAGCATATGTCTATCATACGAAAAATCTGGCAAAAACGCCGGTATACGTTGGATAAGTTATGGGTATGTTTGGTATAACTTATGAGCAAGTTGAAGCACACTGGCACACGTCGACATACGGCAAGTACGGCCAGTGTATGACATACTGGGCCATAAGTTACTGGTAAGTTATCTCATTATTAAGTGTAAGTTACTCATAAGTTGTGGTGTCTAGCTTAACCAAAACCTATGGGTAACTTGTGCATAACTTATGTGTAACTTATCAAGAACTTTTCTCAAACATATGTATTTTATGTGTTCCAGATGACCACTGAACGTGTTTCCAACCTACAGCTACTGTATAGTGGTGTATTGGCAGCGTTTTGGCATGAAAGGAAGTTCACAGGAGGAAACCATCAGTTCTCTGTGAGGTGAGTATGATGGATCCTCCCTGCGTTGATGCCCACAGCATCGACCAAGAAATTACCTAGCAGACATGACGCTGAATCTGCTGCGACTGCAAACCCTTCTTTCTTTTTTATTTTATTTTTTTGGGGGGTGGTAAACAGCAGCTAGGTTAATACCATAATCAAAGGCATCTTTTTATGCAGACTAGGCTTCCCTCAAGACACTGGCTTGTGCATAATTTCGTGGGAATATGCTGCCATGCGTTATGTATAAGTTAGGCTGTCGTTGAACATAAGTTCTGTATACACTATGTATGCCAGTGTTTTAGGTGATTCTGGGACGTTGGGCATACACTCTCTAAATTGGCAAGGTGTGACAGGTTCCTAAGGGCATGTATATAACTTTACAACCACCGTTCTCCCTCCGGATACTTCTGCGCTTCCAGGTCTGCTGGCTCCTGCATGTCAGTCTGCTCTACTTCACTCTGGGCACTCTCTGGGCAGCTCCCACCGCCTGCTGTGCAGAAATCATCCTACTGGGTTCCACTCCTTCCTCTGGGCTTAGACTGATATGACTTTCTTCCTAATATAAAAAACATGTAAAATAAAAAAAAATAAAAATATATATATATATATATATATATATACATATATATATTTTCTGAAATTTTTTTCTCACCCTGTCTGATTTATTGATAAACAGCGAGTATGAGGGTTTCAACCAAAATAGGGAATGTAAATAAAATGACCACACAACCACTGATATTTACAATGTTTACTAATTTGAAAGCTTTTTTTTATTACTGTGCTTGAGAAAACTAAAAAGTGTAATTATCCAAATATATAAATATGGAATACAAAATGAAAGTAGTAGAAGAATGACTAGAATCAAATAATTTGTACCAAAAAAAACCTCAATAGAATAAGTTGGTTTAAAAATCTAAATATTTTGAATTTTTTGGTTAATTTATTTTTGGCCTTTATTATAAAACAACAATGGAAAACACTGTTGAGACATATTTACTTCACCTTTTTTGCTTTAAGAAAACATATTTGACCTGTTGCTTGCTCTGCTGATGTAGTCGTGCTCTATACCGCATGGTTGATAGTCAATGGTAATTGTTAGGTTAAAGTAACATTGATGAGAATGCCAGGACCTGAAGTTTCTCTCTTGTGCTTTGCATTTCCAACCATCTGTTAATTGTTTTGTGTACTCGGTGTATGTAAATTGAGCGAAACCGCATTACAAGCATATTTCTGATTCAAAGAAGGATTCCATCCTCCATGAAGCCAAACTTTGTATGCAAATATATAATACTTTTTCCATGTAAGGAAGAAAAATGAGCTTATCAATGATGAGATCACTATAATTTAGTCACAATCTGTCTTCCTCTAGACTCCCTTCCGTCTTTGTTTGGGGCTATATCTTTCCAAAGAGATGAATACGTTTTTCACATCACATTAGTAAGATAAGTAAAGTAAGTATCCAGGCATTCACTGTAACTGACGGTTAGCTGCTCTGTACTGAATAACAGAAAGCTCTTCTACAAATTACAAGTACAACACTAACATCCCAAATGCTAGGGCTAAGCAATTTCAAGCTCTAAAATGCTTAAAAGCTTTCAGATAGAATCAAATCTGCCCATTAGAATTGTAGCGATGGAGCAGTAAGGAAAATGGAAAAAAGGGATTGTGATAAATCATGAAATTGCAGAATAAATTAAAAGAAAAGATTCTATAAAAATGCCTATTTAATATCAAAGAAATGTGCTTCCTTTGAATCAAATCATTTATGTGCTATAGAGCATATGATTGAAAGTACTGGTGGTTTTAGTCTCGATTGTTCACAGCAAATATAAAATTCAAAGCCTACATTTAAACAATACATGTACAGTAGGGAGGCCAAAACAGATTTATCACTTCTTGCCAGCCGTTTTCTAAGTGACCACTTCCTACCACTGGCTTGGACACTTATCTCCTTTCAGAATTGCATCAATCTTTGAAAATATAAAGTCAAAAATGCACAATAAATATACAGCAAGATTTTCATCCATACTGCCGCTGATTTGTCAGCCACACATCCATGATGCAAATCTTTCATTCTACCACATCCTAAGGTTCTTTAAGGATTAAGATCTTTCGATTGTGGAGAAATTCATGATAATTTTCATGAAAGCAAATCAAACTGATCTAAGCTGTGTTGACATGCAAAATTCTGCTCCAAGTAGCAATTAAAAGATTGATACACTGATATTTTACAGGTATGTACACAGCCAACAACAATATCAGGGTAAGCCATACGTTTTATTTGTTGCTCACTTTGTATTAAGAAGCTCAAAGTGTAATAAAATTCTAAACATTAAAGTGCCACTATGATTATTTTTTTCCAATCTCCATTTCTTAACTGTTATTAAGGTACCTTGTTTATTTTCAATGTACAAACTTTGCCAACCTGTTTTTTTTTTTTTATAGTTAAAAACAGAAAATAAACATCAGACAAACTTTTTTATTACCATTTTTTAACGATCTGGCAACCAATTGCAACCAGAAAGTCGGCTCAAATGAAAAACCTCTCAAAATCGACCCGGTCGCCGGCGACCATTTTTAAAGCGTTTACAACTAAAAACTCAGAAAACATGAAAATTACAACAGTAAAATTTTTTTTACCAATTCTTCTCCACAATTCAACCACCAAGTTCATTTTATGGACCCAGCGAGCACCAAAGCACAATTAACACAGATATAGCAGCATGTCAAAATATAAACATGACAAAGAAGCCACAACAACATACCTTTGAAGGCGTCCAGAAACTGTATTAGAAATCCAATCTTTAATTCTTTGTACTCCAGTCGTCCCAAAGGGTCCACAGGTTATAAGAATCCAGAATATTCATGATAAAAACATTCCATGATGAGAAAATTGCCATATAACATCCGTTCTTTGACCTCAGAAAAGTAATAATGTTAATGCTAATAAGACTTACTTTCTCAAATGAACTTAAGCCATACTGTATCTATATAGTAATAGCATCACAGCATCTCCGGTGGATAAGATACCGGTACTGTATGTCTAATGTTTGAAATAGAGATGAAAAGGAAATTCTAGAAACCTCTTTGATGTGAGATTTAAATGACAGATCCTGATTAAAAATGACAAGATTTTTTACTTAATTATCTGAGATCAGTTTAATCCTATCCAAATGAATTGACTCACTAATAAGCTTCTTTTTTATAGACTGTTGTCCAGAGACAATAATTTCTGTTTTTTTCTGCATTTAGCAGCAGAAAGTTAAGAGTCATCCAGGTCTTTATGTCTTCAAGACATGCCTGTAATCTATGTATTGGGTTAGTTTAATCTGGATTTATAGACATACATAGTGGAATATCATCAGCATAAAAGTTGAAATTATCTAGTATTTCTACCAACTGGGAGCATACATGCATAGTAAAGGGAATTGTTAGAATTTTTAGATTTGTTAGATTAATACAATTGAAACTTGTCTGTTGCAGTTCCCTTAATTCCTACTAAATATTCAAGTCTTTCTATATGATCAAATGTGTCAAATTCAGCACTGAGATCTAACAGAACAGGTACAGAAACAATTCTATTGTCTGAGGCCATGAGAATAGAATTAGAGACCTTCAACAGAACCGTTCCAGTGCTATGATTGGCTCTAAAACCAGATTGAAACTCTTCAAAATGTTCATTATAGTATTAGCGGTAATACACTTGTTTGACAACAATTTTCTCAAGAATGATAGATGGGAAAGGAAAATTGAAAAATATTTTTTTTTAAGTAAAGGTTTAATTGCAGCTACCTTAAAATTCTGAGGTACATATCCCTGTAATAGTGATAGGTTAATAACATCTAAAAAGGAGATAGAAATCAGAGAGAATACTTCCTTAAATAACTTGGTTGGAAGTGGATCTAACATACAAGTTAAAAGATTAGATGACGATTCAGCTGGAAACAGTCTAAACCTAGTTCAAATTCTGAGCTGCACCCTCAACTTCCAGATATAAAGCAATCATATATAGAGGGGTTCCAATTATCTTATTTTTAATATAGTTAGTCTTACTGATAAAAAATCCCATAAAATCATTACAGCTAAGAGTAGGGGGATGATATTGCTCTGGGGGAGTCTGGTAACTGTATTGAATAGAAACCTTAGTCTCTTCTATTATTGAGGAGAAATATGCTGTTCGTTTGTTCACACAAATGTTTTGTTTATTGGTCTTGAATGACTCAAGACCAATCAACACTACTGCCCTCTGAGTTGTAAAAAAAAAATCTTCATTTGTACTTTCATAGTGATTTGCAGTGAGTCTACTGTAGATACAGACTATACTTTCAGATATTTTGGTTGCTATTGTCTGTAACTTGAATTAGGTTATTTTACCAATATCTACAACGTAATGTTTCGCCTCAGTTGCCACAGCCTGCTTCCGCCAATAATTTTTTTTTTAACCAATTTGTTCTTGAAAGTGAAAAAAACCCAACAACTTTACAAATGCCTTCTGGAAGCATTAACATTCAGGATATGTTTTGGTTCAAAAAAGGGTAATTCTGTGGTAGGAGAAAATGGACCCACTTATTAAACATATGTAAACAACATTCATCTGTTATACATTATGCAGAGACAATATGAGACTACAATACAATGTGACCTGGGGAGTTAATCTACTCAATAGCACGACAAGTTGCTTAGTCAATGAGAGATTTCAGAATAAATTAACATAAGAATTTCCCCTGAGGTCTATTCTAATCAGAGTATACCATCGTTTTCTGTTCCTGCTTAATGAATCATACGAATTATAGTCATATTATAAATGGCAAGTCTTTGCAGGGCTATTAGTTTGTTTCTTTAGGGGTCTAATAGAAGACATGCTTCATTTAGGGCCCTGTAGTATCCCGCAGCAACACAAAATGAATTGCATTATTTTCAACCGCAGCCATTTTCCAATGATCTTATCAGAAGTGCACTAACATAATGTGGCAGAGGAAGTTAATATTCCAGACCAGCCATCTCACCCTCACTTCATAATAGCATTCATCTTCCTGAGCAGGTCTTTTACTTCTAGCTTTCTGTCCAACTTGCAGATTTTCTCCATATTCTTTTTTAATTACGAAACATTTATCCCATCAGTAGATACTGTTCTAAAGGAGATTGATATTAAGCAAGATCTTGAATATCACTTTTATTTTAATGCTAAAGTTTGTGCAATCATATTTTTCTGTTGTGTAAACCCAGCAAATGGAATAGACTGCAAGAAAGAAGAACATTAAGCTTTTTGTTTATCTTCACATTTGTTTATCAACAGTGCAGCAAAATGTTGAACTATACTTCATTTGGAAAGTTCTGCTGACAATACATGGGGTCTTCCATAACAATAAACAATTATGAATGAGTGATGAGTAAACAAAAAAAAGTACTAATAACCACCTGGATAATTGATGGGTTTATTGATTACATTTTATACTTTTAATAATTGCCAAATCAAGATGATGTCAAATAAAAAAAGCTTAATAGAAATTTTACACTCACCTTCTGGTCTTTCCAATCTTAAGTGTGGATTAAAAAAGCCAGATATAATTTACATGACAAACAGACTAGATTTATCACAACTCACCTTTCCTGACATGGGTTATTTTGGCTACGTTCACACTGCAGCCTGAAGTGACCTAAATCCGATTTTTTGGCCTATATGCGACCTGGATCTGATCTTTTCATGGCTGTCAGAACAACACAGATTCGATTTTTTCCAATCCGACCCAGGCCACTTGGCTATGTGGTCCTGAATCAGATACGAATCTGATCTTTACAAATGGGTTCTGTGTGTGAACGGCCAGGTCGGATTCATCCAACATGAACGTCATTAATACCTGACAAAGGTCACTATTCTGCGTCTTGCTATGAAGAAGCGGCAGGAAAAACAACAACCATGGCAGATGATGATGCGGAGCGCAGTATTTATGTTTAACCATATTGAAAAGATTGTGTTTTTATGGTTGGAAAAGACCGCTAGATGCGCTCCGGCACTAACATCCATGTTTACTTCAGTAAACACAGAGCATGCTGGCCTGTGATGTCATTGCGTCCTCTACTGCGCATGCGGGAAACTTGCGTTGTATGACTGCAATTCACACAGGAGATCACATAGAAGTCGCATATATTTGGAAATGTGAACGGCAAAGCAAAAAAAAATTTTTTTTTCCCAAAAAATCGAAATTGAGCATCAAGGCCTGCAGTGTGAACGTAGCCTTTAAAAGGTATCAACACAGAAACACTTGCTGTATGTGTTTTTGCAAATAAAAGTTGAAATGGGTTAATTCAGAATGTACTGTACATGTGAACAGTTTAATAGAATCTTCTTAAATAGCATTAACATTCCTATTAATATGGGCTAGTAGCAACACATCGTATAAGAAAATATATATATGTACCTAGGTTCAATATATTTTTCTCATTTTGTAAAGTGTTAAAATAAAAAAAAAATAATCTGAGATTCAATCTGTCAAGACTTTTTTTTACAAAACATAAACTATATATAGTCTCACCCGAATCCAGGGTTCTATAAATCTGTGCACTTATTCCAATAAACAGAATTCTACAATAAAATAATTACCTTAATTTAACCTACACACTGGAACTCTTGTCTCATTCACTATGCTGCTTTCTTTGTGTTTATCTCTCTTGTTTAAGGTTTAAAGCAGCCCCATTCAACACTGAAATTAATGAGTATGGTTATCTGATTACTTTAATAATACATGAGAAACCTAATGAACATATTTTGAAAGAGGCACAGCTCTTGTCTGTGTGGTATGTGTTGATTAAAGTTTGCCTGTTTGGCATTTGAATAATGCACAAACACTGTGGAGAAATGGCAGCCATTAACCTTTTAGAGGTACTTTTATTTTCAACAACATTGTATCGGGCTGTTCCAATTCATGATTCCTATTTTCCACTACATTACCTCTAACTGATTCCAAATGTGCCCCTGTCAACACAAAGGGGCATGTGAGGACTTTTATTGTAAGCCGTCCAACAAGCTGATAATACTACCAGACCTGGTGTCTAAGTACATGCGAGGTGTGCCAACCAACTTTGTACTCAAGTAATTTGACTTACAGTAAAACTTGGCTGGCTCAAGTCATAAATCTTATGACTTGATGATTTTAGAAAAGCCAGTACACTTGACTTGGAGATTCAAACAAATTACTCATGATTTTACTTCAACATTATTCATTGGACTTAAAAAAGGCTTAATGTTAAATACCTAACAGTAAAGTGCTTGTCTTATGATATGTATTCTTCTTGTTGCTCTAACAAGCACATTGAATCTACCATATGGTTTACCTGTAGTTTGTTCTGTATCATATGAGATCAAGAAAGACTCCGACGGGGATGTTGAGGTCCCATCACCCCAAACCATGTGGGATATATGTGAAAAGTAAAAAAAAAAAAAAAAAACTTTAGTGTTATGGTTCTCATTTGTTGTGACTCTGAGTTTTCATTTATCAGTTGTTTTGTTTTTATTTTCCATAATATTCTAGCATTCTTTAGTTACTCTCTGTTGCCCCCTTGTGATTGTTTTCTTTTCCCTTGGATTCCCTCTTGCCAGTTCCACCCACACCTGCTCCTCATTCAGCTCGTTAGTCCATCCTTTGTTTTGTTGTCCTTAAATTCTCCACCTTAGTGCTGGTTCCTTCTTAATGCTGTACTCACTCAGCTCATCTCCCTCAGGCTCCTCAGGCTCGTTTTTCCCCTGATGTCTCCATGGTTTTTTGTTTGTTAAACTTTTTAGTTAGATTTCTGGATTTGTACCTCTGTTTCCTTGTACTTCAATTAAACCTGTCAGAACTATCTCTGCTTCACTCGGCTCTGCATCTGGGTACTTAAGCAACCTTACCACCCTTTGTTGACATTTATTTATTTCCTAAACAAAAGGTACACTACCCTGCAGTATATCCTTGTATTAATGCCATTTAAGCAAGATTGAAATATAGACAAAANAAAAAATCGAAATTGAGCATCAAGGCCTGCAGTGTGAACGTAGCCTTTAAAAGGTATCAACACAGAAACACTTGCTGTATGTGTTTTTGCAAATAAAAGTTGAAATGGGTTAATTCAGAATGTACTGTACATGTGAACAGTTTAATAGAATCTTCTTAAATAGCATTAACATTCCTATTAATATGGGCTAGTAGCAACACATCGTATAAGAAAATATATATATGTACCTAGGTTCAATATATTTTTCTCATTTTGTAAAGTGTTAAAATAAAAAAAAAATAATCTGAGATTCAATCTGTCAAGACTTTTTTTTACAAAACATAAACTATATATAGTCTCACCCGAATCCAGGGTTCTAAAAATCTGTGCACTTATTCCAATAAACAGAATTCTACAATAAAATAATTACCTTAATTTAACCTACACACTGGAACTGTTGTCTCATTCACTATGCTGCTTTCTTTGTGTTTATCTCTCTTGTTTAAGGTTTAAAGCAGCCCCATTCAACACTGAAATTAATGAGTATGGTTATCTGATTACTTTAATAATACATGAGAAACCTAATGAACATATTTTGAAAGAGGCACAGCTCTTGTCTGTGTGGTATGTGTTGATTAAAGTTTGCCTGTTTGGCATTTGAATAATGCACAAACACTGTGGAGAAATGGCAGCCATTAACCTTTTAGAGGTACTTTTATTTTCAACAACATTGTATCGGGCTGTTCCAATTCATGATTCCTATTTTCCACTACATTACCTCTAACTGATTCCAAATGTGCCCCTGTCAACACAAAGGGGCATGTGAGGACTTTTATTGTAAGCCGTCCAACAAGCTGATAATACTACCAGACCTGGTGTCTAAGTACATGCGAGGTGTGCCAACCAACTTTGTACTCAAGTAATTTGACTTACAGTAAAACTTGGCTGGCTCAAGTCATAAATCTTATGACTTGATGATTTTAGAAAAGCCAGTACACTTGACTTGGAGATTCAAACAAATTACTCATGATTTTACTTCAACATTATTCATTGGACTTAAAAAAGGCTTAATGTTAAATACCTAACAGTAAAGTGCTTGTCTTATGATATGTATTCTTCTTGTTGCTCTAACAAGCACATTGAATCTACCATATGGTTTACCTGTAGTTTGTTCTGTATCATATGAGATCAAGAAAGACTCCGACGGGGATGTTGAGGTCCCATCACCCCAAACCATGTGGGATATATGTGAAAAGTAAAAAAAAAAAAAAAAAACTTTAGTGTTATGGTTCTCATTTGTTGTGACTCTGAGTTTTCATTTATCAGTTGTTTTGTTTTTATTTTCCATAATATTCTAGCATTCTTTAGTTACTCTCTGTTGCCCCCTTGTGATTGTTTTCTTTCCCCTTGGATTCCATCTTGCCAGTTCCACCTACACCTGCTCCTCATTCAGCTCGTTAGTCCATCCTTTGTTTTGTTCTCCTTAAATACTCCACCTCTGCAGTCACTCAGTGCTGGTTCCTTCTCAATGCTGTACTCATCTACTCAGCTCATCTCCCGTGGCTCCTCAGGCTCGTTTTTCCCCTGATGTCTCCATGGTTTTTGGTTTGTTAAACTTTTTAGTTAGATTTGTACCTCTGTTTCCTTGTTCTTCAATTAAACCTATCAGAACTATCTCTGCTTCACTCGGCTCTGCATCTGGGTCCTTAAGCAACCTTACCACCCATTGTTGACTTTTAGTTATTTCCTAAACCAAAGGTACACTACCCTGCAGTATATCCTTGTATAAATGCCATTTAAGCAAGATTGAAATATAGACAAAACCATATGTCTTTGTGGATTTTTAATCTCACTGCTGGAGAAAATGATGTCGGTTTCCATGGGCTGTGTGTCAACATTATGCTTTTTGGTGCCAGAGTTGCCATAAATGTGTAGCTGGTGATGGAGCTTTCTTTCGTTTTGACCTTCAATTAGTCATAATTGAAGGAAAGATGTTCTGTGAAAGACAGACAGAAAAGGTGGAGAACGAAGCTCCCCCTAAAGAGCTCCAGCCCAAAGACACAGCAGCCAGGCGCCCTGTAATGAGAGGTGGTAGGAAATACACACTGTCAGGATGTTATAGAACATCTCCATTGCTGAAGTAAAGAACATGTTTAAATTGACTAACAGGAAACTAGCTTTATTTTGATAATTTTTATATTTTTAAGACTACTAACCTCCCTCTCTTTGAACTTAACTTTCTGAAGGCAAGATTTATGGAGTGCACAAATGGGCTCGATCAGAATACAAAAATAATTGTTAAGGACTGTTAAACGAAAGCGGAGGTGTGTCAGCCATCACCATGACTCCCTGACAGCAAAGACATCCATTGTTTCGTAATACATTTAATTCTTTCTTCTTTTTTTCACTTTGCAATTTTGCACCCTGTCCAATAGATGGGATCCCAGGTAGCTGCCTGTGTCGCCTGTCGGCAAAGCCAGCCCTGGTTTCACCCTATGGTTGTAGGTGAATCTGATGCGAGCAATGCGCTCTATGCACAACTCTAGTACTTCCTGAACTTAAAGCAGCTCCTTTGTTACCTGTCTTTCTGTACTGGATAAACCGATAGTAACCATGATGACAATGGCTAGGACACCTGAATTAATCAGTTCTTGACACAAAATGTCCTGAAATGTTCAAGTTACAGAAAACCCCTTAAGTTCACACAGAATCTACCAAATTGGATTGGCCAGACTGGTAACCAACTTAACAAACCACTAACTACAATGAAGCCACACTATGCAGACTACTTACATAAGTTGCTTACATGAGCTCAGTAAATGTAAGCATACATGGGGGAGAAAATGTTCCCTGTGATTCTAAAAGAGTGGTCATATATTCCAATAACATAACACAATCAGATTTTACAGAAAGTGTTTATGCAGTTATAGAAAGACTACTAACTTGTCAGGATCCCAGTTTTTGTGTTCGTTTGTCTTGTCTTTTGTGTTTCTCCCTTCCAC
>NW_015150459.1:1470305-1472450 GCF_000732505.1 Cyprinodon variegatus | reverse complement strand
AGGAATATTTTTTTAGGTCAATTTTTTTTTCGTTATCTTGGACATTATGTCCTTTTTCTTTGCTTATTTATTCTATTTTTTGTTTCACTGTTATGGCCCCTGGCCTTTTAAGACTGTGAAGGCTTGTACTTTTATGCAGGTTCAGCTCTGATAGAAATCTTCCTTGTTGGCTGAGTGAAGGTTGCAGAGTGGCAGTGACATCATTGGACCAGCAGAAGATTGTCAAGCCAATCAGATGTTGATGAGGCCCACCTGCCCCATATAAAAGACTCCTGTAAAGCTTTCAGTTTGGGGACAGTTAGTAGGAGGGGTTTGATAAGCTGTTCCCCCGCCTTTGGTTTGGTAAACTAAAATAACATGTGTTTTATTAAAAGGTCATGTTTTATTTGTGGCTCTAAAAACCATTTTATCTGTTGGTTCCTTGGATTTACAAGGTTGCAGACTTCTGAATTAAACTAAGAAGTGGGGCAAATTCATTTGTGTGTAAAGACAAATAATGGATACTTTTGTGGGTAATATTAATCTCTGGTGTGGTTTTATTTTTTAGCATTTTATTAGGAAAAGTATTGTTGGTGAAAAAATATATTTGTTGACCTATCTATCATGCAACCATATACTTTTTATGTACTTCTTTTTTGTGGTCCTATGACATTGTTTATAGTAGTACACAAGTATTCTTTTGAGATAAATGCATCAGAAAAGATGTGACAGTATTTTAGTACACACAATTTTTACTATTTGAAAATTGGACACTAAATGTAACTACTAAAAAAATATATATTTTACTACACAAGAAGGCAGTTTAAAATTGGCTCTCTAACTGTGCTTTGTAACTTGTGCTTTATTCTGGTTATTGTGATTTAATTATAGCTTCTAATGGAGTAAAATGGACATTTATTTTCTATTCAGGAAGTCCTACATTAAGTATAAAAAAAACAAATTTTCAGGAAAGAATTTTAGGCTTTTCTCTCGTTCATACATCAAAAACACAAATATCACAACCTTTCTCTGCAAGTCACAAAAAGACATACTTTTTGATGAATATCTTACAGATTTTTAAAAGATAAACAAAGCCATATGTCATATAAACTATATCAGTTCACAAGTAACTCCGCAGCAGTCTCTTTTTTTGGATCAAATATTATAAATCAATCACACATTAGCAGACTTAGCAGTGATGCAAACAGTGTATTTGTGTTAAATATTAGAAGGAACAGTAGCACCTACATATAAATAAGTCATTTAAAGAGTTGCACATTGTCCGATCAATTTTATGATGGATTTCTGGAAAAAAATGACAATGAATTTTCACTGTGGTAACACAAATAGGCAGTTATCACTTATTTACCACAGCTTTATACCATACCACCATGTGCAAATAAAGATGTCTTGACAATCTGGCAAAAATCTGTCAATTTCTGAGCTAATGTTCAACATATGATCACAAGCAAAAAGTGTTGCAAACACCTAAAGGTGCAAACTTCTCTAAACGAGATAACAAGATGCCATCTGCGAGATATTCCCTGCTGTTTCTGGAAAGACAACCTGATTTTAAAGGACAGAAGACAAATAATTGCATGACATAAAACATTCAAAGTGCAGTGCTTTGTATTCAACATGTTACAGTTTCAAAATTTCAAAATGTGCATATATTTTAAGCCACCTTTTCTTTCATACACTGGAATTAAATCCAGCCTGTTTTTAATTCACACTCATAATCATTACACATGTTCTGTGACTCAAGGGATTTGTTACTGAGAATTAGGGAACAAACTACATCCAAAAATGAAAATTCCTTACTATGAAATTGCCATTGACTAGTTAGGTAAAGATCGGATAAATTTCCAATATACAGGTTACTATAATTCAAGATAATCTGCCAAGACCTTAGATAGACAAATCTGTTGTATAGTTGTGTAGTCTGCGAAAATATGACTTTTCCAAAGGAGATGAGGCCAAGAGGAACATACAGTAGTAATTCAAAAATATCTGCAAAGACTTACTTAAATCTGTTGAAAAAAAAATGTCCACATATCTGGCATTTATAGAAGAGGGGCAAAAGGAAAGCCTTTGTTAACGAAAGCAATAAAGAAATCCTGTTTACATTCGCCACAACCCATGTAGGGGACAGAGGCAACACATAAA
>NW_015150459.1:1458319-1469012 GCF_000732505.1 Cyprinodon variegatus | reverse complement strand
TTTATTATTAAAGAATTTTGAAAACTATATATTATATTCTTGTCAACAATGTATTACGTAAAGTTTAAATAAAATTTAAGTTTGTGGATATGACATGAAAAGGTAAAAGGGTTATTTGATACCTTTACAAGGAATGGCAAATCAACGCTATCATCTAGTTGATATCTACAACTTGAAACTTACTGGAAAAGAATTCTTAATAAAAGGAAGCATTTACTCCATATAGTTTAAAGTCTAAGCACAAGAATTAATGGGAAAGAAAAGTTAGGTGAAAGTATTCTTTATCACTTATGTTAGACAGCTTATTTCAAAGTAATTGGACCTATTTCATCTCACAAATAATAACATTGAGGACGTGGTTCTGAAAAGAACAACACACCAATTCTTTTGACAAAGAGCAGGACTCAAAACATGTCTTTGCTTCATCCATTAAAAGTCCCAGAGGTTGTTTTCTGAAAAGTAAACACAATACAAGAGAAAAGTAAAGTTCTGTGTAAACTAGCCATGTTCCATCTTGAAGGAATGTTCACCTTTCCAAACCCACTGTGTTGATTGTCAATTTTGAAATTGCTCTACTTTTTTGCTGACTGTTCACCCTAACAAAGAAAAACCTATCTATTTTCCCAAGAACACCCTATTCCAGAAAGATACACATAAGTTAAGATCAAGCAAAAATGTATTAACAGTCAATTAGAGTTATTGGAGTATAATAATTGAAACACTAATATTGTGTATGGCATGAACTCAATGACACCTGATGTTCTCAATCTTTAGCAATGTTTCTTTTCACCCAGACTTTCTTTTGAATGTGCCAAAAGTGCAGAACTTCAGCTTTCTACAAATGATCAGAACAAAGTTAATGGATGTGGGAGAACATTTTAGCTTGACAGTACAAAGTGTTATGTAAAAGGTATTCAGAGGACAGCATGGATTAGCCTGTCTAGAAATAAAAGTATTTTCAAACTTTGATGTGCACCTTATAATAACACATTTTTCTTTTTATCGAAGTGCACTATACATAGCAGACCTAAGCATTTTACAGTCTAATAGGTCCATTTGGGCCTCTTTAATATGGCAATATAAAAATGGAATATAACATTAAAAAATTATTAGTTCCAAATAAAAATCTGAATATACCCTTTTTATTCTGAAAATGGAAAATTTTATTTTTAAGGCTGCTGCTCTAATTTCTTATATGGGTTGTGCAGGCTCGTGGTTGTGTCAATACAGCATTAGGTTGAAAAGAAAAAGACTGACACAAAATGTAGAGTCTTTACTTAAAAATAAGTGTTATAGAATTTTATAAAAAAGTTTTTAACAACACAATATTAGATTCTAATAATACTGTAAAATACTTTATTGAATGCTTCATCTGTGAGTTGTTATTTGTCATTATTTTCATTCATCTTCAAATTAAACTTTCCATGTCAATAAAAAATTCAAGCTTTTGGAAACATTTGATGTCCACACCTGACATAGAGTTGATGCTACAGATGATAAAGGTTGTGGATAACAACATCACCGTACAATTTCCTATTATCATGTAGCCCTACTGTTAAATGATAATTTATGGAGGTACAAGGTAAAGAGGCTGTTTAAAGAGAACATACTCCTGCAATCTAGGATCACACAGTAAATAAGCTTTATCACATGAAACCTGGTGAAATACAATTTGTATTATTGTTATTTTATCATTCATATGTCCTGAAAGATAGTTATTTTACAATAAGATTATAAAGCACTGTGAGAAGATGCATTAAATTGTTCTGATATAATTGATGAATTGATTAAAATGATAAATTTTAGCAGCCAAATAAAGATTATAGTTAATATCTAGATTATCTAGCCTATAAGTCCAATAGGGATATTGCCCTTGTGAAAGATATATATTTTATAAATAAAAAAAAACAAACTACATATGTATATAAATCAGTGCATCTTAATTAAAATAAAAATTCAGTTTCCCATTTTTAAGCATTTCCTTAATAAACTTCTCATTGACTTCAGTATGAAATGCATAAACCTACGGTGCAGTTTATATTTTAACAAGGAATCTGTGGGATATGAGGCCAGTTCTCTCTTTTAAGTTCATCTAGTCCCTTTGAGCTCCCTTTATGTGTTCTGTAATAAGAAATTATGGTAAATACAAATTATCGGTTTGCAAAATGGGAAAAGTGAGTATTTGTCATGATCTTGGCACTGATGACTGGATTATTGGTTCATTCCATCCACCTGCCAAGCTCCGCCCAATTTACATTACTTTTATCAGATCCACCTGCTCCAGCTTCTACTTAAAATATTTGGGCCCGGCCATCAGTGCCAGATTATTCGAGCCATAGATTAGAGTTCTCTAGCCGCTTACACATTTATTATACTGATTGCCTGATGATGACTAGTTTTTACTCCAGGACCTTTGAGCCTGTCTGCCACTGTTCTTATCTGTTTTCCTGAAATGTCTTCGGACTGCTGCTGAATTCTGCCTGCTTACAATCTTGGATCTGTCTCCTGACCCCTGCTTGGATTTCCCTATGGTACCTCTTTGGATCTGTGATCTTCTGGTCTGGACTTCTGCTTCCTCATCAACACCGGCTTTGGATTTTCCTTCTGAAACTCCTGCTCTTCCTCGTCTTGTGGCTTCTGCTAGTCAGCCTGCTCTGATGCCCTCTTGGTTTCAGATTCCTGGAACTCTATGGACGGTATCCGCCACGTGATGTGGAAAAATCATCCGGCTCATCTGCTCAATCATCTCGCACTGAACTTTATAACCAGGTTAGTGACTCACATGCTCGTTATTGTCCTCCATCAGATTTACGTGGTCACTAACCTGTGTTTTCGGCTCTACAGAAGTTCTGCGATTTAGTCCTAGCTGCTGACGGGCAGACTTTCCAAGCAGTCAATAAACACTTTTATCAGTCACTTCAGTGTGTTTGCATGAATTCAGGGTCCAACGTTCTGATTTCTGATGGGTTTTAAGAATTTTGGAGAGGTAAATGCGGCTTAAACTTGCTGAAAGTCTGAGTCATTAGATTTAGCGGACGCTGTATTTCATCTTTTTATTGTTTTTATTGTACCATTTTAAAGTTTGCAAAGTCAAAATATGTGAAATTTAACCACTCTCCCTGGTTTCCCCGGTATCAGTATTTTTATTTTTTTTTATCTAAATGCCCTGATGTATCCACATGCTTTAAACAAAATCACATGACACCCTTATTGTTTAAAGGAATTGCAACACTAGCATCTGCACACACACACCTACCTTTGTGGTCTCCTCTTACTGTCTGTGTAACAACATGGAGGTCCACGTAGGTAAGAGCAACCACGAGTGCACACACATCCACAATTGACTTATATTCACTTACCATTGCCTTATCTTGACCCTAAACATAACTGTTGCGAGTACATACAGTACATAACCCTAAAGCAAACTTAAATTCCACTCATACCATAGACCAAACCTTTTTTTCTTATGAGACAGAGGCTTTGGTCCCCATAAGGTGCAAATTAAAATAAATGTAAAAAAAAAAAAAAACACACCTTAGATAATACTTGTATACTTGGATGATGAGGTCCCCCTAAACACACATACACATACTGCAGGCATTCTCTTGTTTTATCTCTTTTTTTTTTTCTCATGCACACAAATGAGCACAAACTGCTGTGGTGAGAGGGGGACAAGTGTCAGCTGGAGGCACAGAAAGATAGGCCACCCCCCCGCACAGTTAATCTTAATGAAAAACGAGGCTCCCTCCAGACTGGGTACTTTGGCTGGAATCCACTGATGTTCTCCGTTCAATGCATTTATTATTTTAAGAATGTGTCATAGAGCCAAAAATTAGTACCATTGACATTTACAACACCTGTAAGTAAACCTTCTTAGTTTTCCTGCAACATATACCATTGCACATCAGATAAAAAGCAAATTGTTTTGTTTTTTTTTTACCATGAAATCTTAATAAAAAATACATGATGGAACTTTAAGTATGCTTCTTTAACATTAAAACAACATTGAACCCTTTTTATGTATTTCTTGCTCCTTAATGACTTGATAATTTGATAATAAAACTGTAAAGCCACATTTATTCCCTATAGCAATTTAAATACCCTATTTTATTACTTTTGAGTACCGTTTAATAGTCAATAACTTGATCGTTTAATCAAAGTCTATCCGTAAAACACCTTTCTTACAATTACGTCAAACAAAGTGCTTTTATAAATTAAAGTTGCTGAAAAATAGAATGAACTATAACAGGTAACAAATAGCTATAAATCTTAACTAAAGGTTGGTTTGAATAGGTGTATCTTGTGGAGTATTAGCTTATTAGGATAAACCACAAATATATAATCATGACTGTGCATTGCATCATACAAAGCTTGAAATGTACCATCATTTAAAGAACTGTGAAACACTGGGAGTTTGTGTTTGTTACCAATGTGAGGGAAAGCTTTGGTCTTGAAAGTAACTGTGCATACAGACTCAGCTACTCTTGTTTGCACCTGCAGACAGAGAACAATAACATTGTCCCTCTGGCTCTAGGATACTTGTGATGATAAAGGAAGGTTCTTATCCAGAGGAAGGTTCCATGTTGGTCATGGTGTGTATTTTGAGAAACAATGTAAGCAGTATACACTATGTATCCTTAAAAAAGATAAGGTGACTTAGAATGCTTCAGACTGCGTCTGCAGGTGACTGATCTAAAGTATTTTGGGCTCATTGCTAATGTGAAAACTTGCAAGCATTTCTTTTACTTATATCATGTCTTAAGATTTTATAATTTAATTTCATGCATACTTCTAGCTGCATTTTTGTATTTAAAAAGTAGCAAATCCTTTTTGTTTTGTCTGTTTTAGACTTTTAAAAAGGAACTATGAAAAGAAACAAAAACTGAATAACAATCTATGACTAATGCAAAGCAGCATTATTATTATTTTTTAGATGTATTTTTCCACAAAGAGCAACTCAGATCTATGCATCTACAATATATTTTTACTTACTTCGTAATTCAGTGTAGATCACTTCACTTATCTAAACCTTAGCAGGACATGTAGCTGTGATAGGCAATTTTTATTCCATTACCTTAAATCAGTACAACAATAGTATGACCAGTCTTATGATCTGTTAAACTCCCATCTACAGGATACATTCTTTGTGTAGAAGTTAGTAGTGGAATGATCTAAACTTAAAAGCAGCAAAGTCAGTTCAATTTATCTATATATTGGGGCAATATGCAATAAATGCAATTTCAAGGCAAGTTACCTAGAAAATTATTTCAAATCATACAGTCAGGTTAAAAGTTTTCTATCTAAGGAAGCCTACTGTACAGTAACTGATTGATTTGTGTCATTGACTGTTCAGTAAATTACTTGGCTGCCAGATGCAAATGTCTTTCCCATGTTAGCCCTATGCTCCTCACAGGGGTAGGTTGCAACCAAAAGCACAGGCATACCATAGCTCCAAGGACAAAGATACATAGTGTGAGATGCAGGATACCAAACTCACCATATCCTAACCTCAGCTGAGTAGGCTAAGCGTAGGAGCAGATACCATGGGTTGTCTAGGGCCTACGCAAATCTCCAGCTGCCAGACAGCCTGACACCATTGAGCAAAACCCCTCAAGAGTCCTCGGTACAACAGGCAGATACAAGCTCACTGTGGCTATTTCATCCTGGAAAGACCAAGCTACAAGGGATATATTTCATGCCCTGGGAGGCCGATACATGGCAATACAAATGGCTTTCCACATGGTATAAGTTTCCCTTTGCGTTTCCTCCAGCCAAGAATCTGATCTTTAGAATGATCTGCTTATTGATGAAAGGCGCATATACAAAAAAGGTTTGCACATGCTGTCTGCTGAATTTAAAAGAAAATCACTTTAAAGATCAGCTTTGTGCATACAAACACAATCAATTTTACCCTGAAAGCTGATACAACATTATCTAAATATATAGACTACTTATACACAGAAGTACATAAATTATGAGAAGAGCACTCCAGCTATGTAAAGAAATTAAGAAATTAAGTGATCAAAAGACCTTCAGTCTCCTAAGGACATTAGTTTTATAGCAGGAATTGTGAAAGCTTAAACTTCAAGGATAGGCATTGCTATATAAATACAATCAGCCAATCAGAAGGGAATTTTGGTTTAGTTTAATTTTCGTTAAGAAGTATTTGATTGGAGAAAATTATCTATTATCTAATGAAACAGCTTAAGTTGATAAAAGATCAATGGATTAAGATTAGCTTATCAAAATTAAGTGTTATGTATGAGAACAGGCAGTATAATGCTTTAAACCTTAAAAACCTAAACACTTCTTAAATTAACCCGAATTATTTTAGATGATACAGTCTAAATGATATTGCATCATTTATGATGTACAGGATGCAATTTAATTTTGTAAATAAAAATCAAAATACCAACCTGACATATGATAACCTATACCACTATGGCCAGAATCCAGCCGGGACAAACCTGTTCTCCTTTTTTATTATAAAAGGGAAATTTAAGCTGTATCTTCACCCTTTGTTCCACTTCAAATGGTAAACAGTTGGCTTCTGAGGTTGTTGCATCACTGGGGATGATGTGCTCCTTCCTAACTGCTCAGCAGACAGACAAGACTCTCAACTCAGCAATTTCGTTTCTCCAAGACCCTCTGGCAGCTTAGTTTATTTCTTAGATTCTTGGAATGACGATGTGCATTAAGGAACCACTGTGCTTAAGTGCATGAAGAGAGTTGACACTCTAACTTCAAATAGCCAAGGGCTTTGACACTTAATTAAGTCTTCACAGTTCTCTTCAGTATTCATTAATGTAAAGAACTGCTGGATTCAGGGAGTGTATGAGCTTTGTCAGAAGTGGTCTTCTCATGAGTGCAATTTGTTATCTGTGCAACTGGAGGCACAATACTGTCTCTCTTAGGATCAGGTTGCTGTAGTGTATTCAACAAATAGGCCTATTTTGTGTTAAAATTGTTAATTGTTGTTTCAACTAACTGATTATAATGGTTGTACAAATCTTAGATTTTGAATCAAAGACTAGGTTGACAAAGGAATTTACCATTTTGTAATGCTAAAGGTACTTGTAAATCTCTTTTGAAATAGAAGATAAATATTTCTGTAACTGAATGGTAGAACAATTGAGGATGTGGCATTGGATCTATTTTTGCTTCTAAGAAAAGTAGCCAAATTTGTTTCCATTTGGTGTTTCAGACACATGTTGTGTTTTGTTATAGCTTAATGAACCTACATCTACTTTTTCATTTTGAAGAAAAGTATAAATTACTATCAAACAAAAATGTAGACTGTCCACAAGCCTTTTGTCAGAATAGGCACATAAAAAATGTATAATCCAGGACATTTACACATATATTTCTTCACTTTTTAAACCACTGAAAATCCTTATTTATTAGTACTTAATTAAAAACACTGGTTTTGTGATTCAAAAAAGATTCCTGAGCATATTATTTGCAATAGCCTTTGACATTTTTATCATTCTGCTGTGAAAGATTCCCACTCTACAAAAACACTCTAACACACTCTCATCGCTTTATCAGAGAGGCTCTGAAGTAAACCACCTTTCAATTCATCACACATACTTGTATAGGCCTTGAGTCTCAGCCGCATACCTTATTGTGTGTCACTGCATTATGCGTGTCTGAGGTGGAAGTTGTAGGGCTAAAGCAATTATGTGCCACAGACGAGCCTTTTGTTGCACCACAGCAAACCAATTTCCTGAATCTATGGCAGTCAAGTGACTCATCACTTAATTTTTTTCAGAGTTCTTTGCACACAGGTAACACATAAGGCTCTCAGAAATAAGCAATAAATCCTAGCTAAATGAATCAATAACCACCATCTGCACAGATGCGACACGGAAGCTGAATACTCAATTTCTGCTATATTCTAGTCTCAAACAGCGATTGCTCAAAATACTGGAGAAAGCAGCTTTATAATGCGGGAACTGTTGTTGGGTGATCTAGATTTACAAGTTCCATTAAACAGAGGGTGGCTCATCAGGTTTGAATAACAATGACACTGCTGCCCAATTTACAATAAGTCTTGGATTAATGTGAAATACACCTTCAGCTTCTAAGGCCAAAATTAATTTTGGTTTGTTTCGTTCTGCTATCTGGATTCTTTGTGCACTTATTTCGTGCTTAGCATTGATAAAACTAGGCGCATTTAGGCTAGCTGTCATTACACACATTACTTGTATATGATGCTAAAATTGTATTCTACAGCAACTCTTTTTCTCAGCACACTACACCGACTATGTAAAGTGATACAAAGTCCAGACCTCATTGCCCCAAACCTGACATAAAGTATGGATTTGCCCCAGTACCGAAATTGTAGCCTGTGACTTTTTGTGCTTTTTGTTACAATGTTGCTGCTACAACAAGGGGTTAGTAATAAAAAATTCTATCAGACGCATAATGATAATTTCCATTATTACCTGCAGGGTACAATGATCTGCCAGTTGAAGGGAAGTGAAAGGAAGCAGAGTCATAGTTTAGCACACCTCTCTGCAGCTTCTCTGCTGTTACCCACCCATTACTCTAGCCTGACAATGTGTTGCTAAAGGAGGAGTAGAAATCATAATCTGATTCAAATTAAAATTACTCCCATTGGGGAAAAATTTAAAATAATTAAAGTGGTATAGATCACTGGCTTGATTTGTGTTAAAGGAGGGTATGTGGTTCTTCTTAGAGAAACATGCTAGGAGAAATGAATGGCCAATGGGTGTTGTTGACAAGCCTGTTCCCAGTCAAGATGGACTTGTGAGGAAAGTTGAGGTCATTGTTGTTCAGCATGGTGCAACTAAAGCCTACTATCGACCAATTTCAGAAATTGTTTTTCTTTTCCATTCCTAAATTAGAGAAAATTATTTGTGGTATCTTTGAAGATAATAGGCGGAGAGCATTTTGGGCCCTTTCAATAAAATTTGTGCTACAATCTGAACGAAGCTGCTTTGCTTTTCATGTGGACCGCTTTTGTACATAAACAGGGGGCCATAGTCTAAAAAAACTTTGGAACTTCCACGATTCTCCTTTAAACTGCATATTTATGTTTTATATTAAGTAATGCCTCTTGAAATGGTCAAGAATCTATATCTTATGGAATAAGACACTAAATCATTTGCAGACTGTCCGCACGAATACAAGGTAGTTAAATTATTCACATATAGTCTAATGTACCTTAACATTAATAAACATGTTTTTAAATTACAGTTAATACTAAAAGTCACAAGCCTAAAATATTTTTTAAAATGGACATAATTTCAGGACTGATCTGTTTAAGCATATAATTTCCATATGAAACCCCCTTCTAGACATTTGTGTGAGAGGCCTTATCATTGGTTTGTTTAAAATCCTTTTCTTTTATTGATGTAGTAGAGAGTGAAAGGCAAAGGAGGTAAATTCTCACATTAATTGGGTCATACCTGGTGTGCAGGGAAGGAATTTGTAATGAAATCTTATACACCTGAGAGTGTGTGCTAAGTTCAGATAAGCCAGCACTGCATGGATTCTCCATCTTATCTCAAGCCAGCAATGGGACTGTGAGATTGAATAATCCAGGGAAGGTTGGGGAGGAATAGTTCAGTCATCTATAGGCTCTTAAAAAGAAAATTGACAATGGTTCCACACTTTAAGTATGGCACATCTACTCTTTGTGTACGATGCCATAATAAGAGGCTCCTACTTGACATGTTTACTTTTAAACCAAAAAAGGAATAATTTAGCGTTGAGTCAAAGTCACATCATTTTTGGCCTAAAAGTTTTTATTTATTTATTTTAGCGTATCTACAATCTAAGATTGAAATAATGGGGATGAATCAAACACTAAAGTGACTCTGGTCAGATGTAATTGCTTTGTAGACTGGGTTCTTCTAAACCAAAAAAATAAAAATGTAATTATTTTATTTTAGATCTTATTTAATTAACCATTGATCAGCAACGTTTCACAAAACAATGTTACACATGCCTTATTAATTCTGAAATATATATTTTGTCTTGCAGATCTAAACATCAGATCTGTTTGCATTTTAACTAATGTTTATTATTATGTTTTGATAGTTATTTAAATTGGTTGTCACTTGGTTACCGCAATTCAGTATTTATTTTGAGTGCATGTACATACAAGATAACTGGGAAAAAATATTTATAGAATGATCCTGAAATCCAAGTACATTGTTTCACTTTTCAAACCAAATAACTGAGACAGATCTTCTGAAGTTGGATATTTTTTTAAAGTGGGAGATTTTTTTAGCTTTCGAAGTATGCATGAAAAGACAAACGGCTAAATTCTTGCTCTACAAAGAAAGGTGTGAGGAGATTAAACCAGAATAGAGGAGATGTGGCAAAGAAATAAATTAATAAGAACCCACTAAACTATTAGCATACTTTTTTTTTTTGAGATTTTACAAATAAATGACAACAAAACCTTAATGAGTAGTTGTAAAATACACATTTACTAACCCTGCTAGTTCACCCTTTAAAAAATGAAAAGGTATACATTTAAGCCAGCAATATATGTCCAAACCACCTTTTGCAATCAAAATATGTAGTTGAAAGCAGAAAAGTCTTTTATATAAAGATGTTTTTCTTCACAAGCAAAGCAAGTTAGAATCATATTTTGACTTCTTTTTTAATCAATGTTTACAGTTTTTTCTGAATGCTTAAATCCTAACCGTGATTTTTA
>NW_015150459.1:1452503-1457057 GCF_000732505.1 Cyprinodon variegatus | reverse complement strand
TATATATTCCAGTTTCATCGTATTGAGACATCTTTGAAAATGTTTAATCATTTGAAGACTTTTAAATCAGTGTGTTAAATATCATTTAGTAATATTTTAAATCGATTCAAAGAAGAATGCATGTGACATCACTCTTTTGGAAGCCTTTATACTTTATACTTTAGAAAAAACTAAAACCTTACCACAACATGTGCAATATTCTTATTAGTAATCCTGAAGCCCACTATAGTAAACAAACTTGCCTTTAAAGAGAAGGAAGAGGTTAGAAAAACTGATACTGATCCTTATTATTAATGCAAAGATTAGAGAGCATTAGAGTAAGAGGCTATGAAGTGTAAGCAAAGGAGTGGAAATTGAACCGCACTGGCATGGCACCATTCAATCAGATAAATAGCAGTATAATCGAGTTTTACCCCTCAGATGCATAATTCATCTTACAATCAGTTCTATATTCTTACCCATTTGCACTCTCTTTCCTTAGAGAAATGCCAAATCTAATACATAATATTTTTTGCCTTCATGTTTTGGGGTCTCAAATTTAAAATAAGGTGGACTTATGTGGCTCAAATATTTTGTCCTACTAGAGACTAATCCTTCCATTGATACAAACTTTAAAATAAATAAATGTTCTGAATGAAATACTCAATCAAAATATAGTTAAACCTTTATTCCATAAAGATTGACCATAAGCAATTTTTGTAACATATTAACTCACTAAATATTTTGTATTATAGAATAGATGTTTTACGGATAACACAAATACTAATGTAAAAGTAACAACAAGATGATACACAAACTTAGCAATACTTAAAGCAACTGTCATGAAGAGTCATGATCTCAGCCCCGGTGGCTTCTCTGATCACTCACTTCATTCACCTGCTTTTCGATACCTGCTCTCTAATAATCTCTTATGTTATTCACCTGCTTCCTCTCCTATATATACGGTTCAGTCTGGCTATCGTGGCCAGATCATTATTTGTGTATTCTTAGTGTATTTGTGTTTGTGATTCATGTTTGTTTTATGAGTTTTAGTTAAATTTCTGGTTCATGTCCTGTGTCTGGAAGGGCATTGGATTGAGAGGGTTTAATGTTTGTCTCCTGTCTCCTGGTCGTGTCCCAGCTGTTCTCCACTGAGCCCTCAGGATCTTGCTGTCCGCAGATGTGTGCTGCTGATGCTCCTCTCCCTTTGCAAAGGCGAATCGAAGCTTCGTTGTCCAGAATTTTTTTTATAACACTCAATCTCAATTAAGTTACCTGTACTCGAATTAACTGACCCGGGGAAAAACCATGATAATGTTTTTCAACACTATTGAAAATCTTAAGGATGATTATTTAAATAACTTAGATAATATTAGAGAAGATTAAACATAAGACTGAAAAATAAAAAGTGTAATTAGTGATAACTCAAGTAATATATTATACTGAGATTATAGAAAATTACAGTGCAATATATAAATAATACAGATGAAGTATTTAACAAATTTAGGCACTTCTTTGTACCAACTGATCTAAAATCAGTAGAGGAAATGCAAGATCCAGGAATTCTAAATTATATTGCAATAGAAAGTAATTTAAAAAGTTGTTTATCAAACCTGATGATGAAAGAGAAAATATAGACATTGTAAAGCTGAAAAAACATAACATTATCTGATATTCATGAAATAGAAAAATTTTAAAAGGATGTCAATTTTAAAAGGAGAGGTGGTTAATGGTATTTCTAAACCATTAACTGGACAGCTTCCCTAGTCCAAGATTTGTTCTAAGCATCTAGCCAACGCTATGATGGGTTCATAGTCACCTTGTGGCATAGGAGTTTTAAACAGGCTAATGCTCATTAGGGTAACAGATATTAGAAACATGTTTGGTAAAACCAAGCTATAACCAAGCATGAAGAGAGAGGGGGAAGGGTTAGGCTTGACTGTGAAAACATCTATACAAACGAGCCCAACCAAGGATGGGTAATGTAGTACTAATTGAAGACTGACTTTTAACTGGTTTTATTGATATATTGCCATAACTAAGATTAGATGTTCCTTTGAAAATAGATAAGGAGTATCTATATGTTTTTACTTCTTCCATCTCCCTTTAATATATATATATATATATATATATATATATATATATATATATATATATATATATATACACACATATATAGAGAGAGAGAAAGAGAGAGATGTACTTTTGTATGAATATTGATGTACATATTCACCTCTTTTCTATTTCTCTCTATTGTCTAAATAATCATTGTTTTATCTGTTTAAAAAAAAACAAATAAACCAATGTCAAACAGATGTAGCAGTGCTGATATATAGCATCAGTGAGAGACCATTGATACATCAAAAAACTATTGGAGCCTCAGGACAGTCACCTAGGTAGAGAAAAATGGACTGTTTTCTTCTTGCTTCACAGTTCTTGGCTGGTGAAGGGACAGCTCACTCACAACAGACCACCTGCTGCCAAATCTGATTTATTGACAGGAAATATTTTCTCTTTAAGATCCTGCCATTAGTTTAGAAGGCCAGGCCACATGTTGTGAAACGAAGTAGGCGGCCAAACTAAACAGGTTGTCATTTGCCCACTCTGCGTGGCCATTGATTTATTGCTTCTTGATACTGATTTCCTGGAGGGGACTGTGAGCTCTAAAGAAAATACCTACCTGCTCCATCAAAAGAAAGGTTTCCTCCAGGCCAAAGCTCCTATGAGGCTCCACTGGAAACAGGAGGCACAGTCAAAGGTTCAAAACATGAAGTTGAATTAAGCACTTTATAAGTCTTAGAACGCCAGCTGTTTTATTTGTAAACAGTTAGTTCCCTAATTTAGACGAAGATTAAACAGACATTTAAAGTGGCATTAATGTCCATTTGTAACAGGTATGCTAAATTTAATTTTTTTTATTGATACATGGGTAGATTTTAAGTGAAATTAAAAAATAAACACTATTTCTTAAGTAAAGAAGGATTTAGTCAGCAAGTCACTATTTTGAGTGTCCATATCATCAATAAGTGTAGCAACAATTACCATGGAAAGCAATGTATCCTATTTATGCCTTTCCAACAATTAAAATAAATTATCCAAATGATTTTTGATTAAATTTTGTTTCATTTTATTTCTTATTTATCTCATGTTTTTAGAAAAATTATTCTGATTATGTCATGTTTTGATCAAAGTTAATCAGGGCCAGTTAATCGGGCCAGCATGTCCCGCACAGGCTCGACATGCTGGCCCCGTCCAGAATTGAGGACATTTTAGAAGATTGGAGCCTCTTTTTGATTTATGTACAGATATTTGAGACATTTAACAATGCAGTTGGTTTACATGATTTTAGTAAGTATGTAAATTTCTTTTATGTAGATTTCTAGTCAAGGAAATATAACCCAGAAATGTTGTGTCAGGCCAACTTCAATACTCTATATAAGATTCTGACTTAATAAGAACCAAAGTATACAAATTCAGACATGTAACTCTGTGGTTTAGCATTGTTATAACATTTTATATTAAAAATGTACTAAGAATTTTTAATATGATCAAAACATCTCTGTTCTTAGGTTGCATTGCTTTTTTGCTTTACAATACATTTTTACAGTAAGAGACAGCTACATGTAATACATTATGATCTCAATGCCATAAATTATTATTATTAAATATTAATTAATAAATTTTTAGCTTTAAACAGAAAATAAAAAAAGAAACTCATATCTAATAAAAATCATTATAAATTATTGTTTTAACAGAACTTTAAGCATTGATCAGTATTTTGAATTTGATTAAACCTGGAGCAATTTTTTTGTTGCAACTCAATAACTGCTTTCTTTTGAAAACCTTTTGTTTCTAATCTAGTTATGAGTATTTTGCTTCATAGCTGGCAAATTGAGATAGCAATGGACTTCAATTATTATAAACAAGTTCATAAGGCAAAGTTAATGCAATCTGTTTGTATGATTAGTGCTGGTGGCGGAGGTGCAGACTAGCTGCACATTGCATATGATCAGTCCATTACATGCTGCCAGGGCTGTTTACGGAAATAGACTTATAACAGTGCTACCTGATGTTGCTGCCCACTGAGACAGAGGGAGAAATCACATTCATTTCCCGGCCTCCAATTAGTGCTGAGCCCACATCATCATCAATTCAAATACTAATTGCCTTGTGTGACTTACACAGTATACTACCATCTGTGCCGGTCCGCTGACTCTTGTGCAGGATGTGTATTTTTTGGTATGTTAGATGAAGGGGTTTAACTTGGAGATGTACACATTTACACTAGCTATGTATATAATTACCAATATATATTACATAAACATTGTAAAAAAAAAAAAAAAAAAAAAAAAAAAACATACTCTGATCTCTAAAATGATTTATTTAAAGGCACACTATGCAACATTTTTCAGTTAATTAATGTGTTCCATAACGTTTTGGATGATTAAATGAGTCATTTCAGGTTGAACAAAGGTACGGTATTCTCGGCCGCCCTGGTGGTCTGTGGGGGAAATACCGCACTTGCAATTGCAGGAGCCCTCGGCCCGCACCCACAGGCTCAGAAGTCTCCTGCAA
>NW_015150459.1:1450225-1452189 GCF_000732505.1 Cyprinodon variegatus | reverse complement strand
CGCTGCTTCTGTCGCGCCAGCTGCGTCCAGTGTGAATGCAGCAGTCATTCGTTGCGTTCGCCTGTCTATTAAGCTCAAAACAACCGCGCCTGGCTTGACGGAGAAACCAGGAGAACAGCTGTGCATATTTACGACAGTGCACTTTTACTTTCGCCCTCTGGGGGGAGCCTCGCTGGAAAATCAACACCGGTTGCATAGTATACCTTTTAATCTCACATCAATAATATTTTTAAATGGTCCTTTTTGTAACATGACCATGGATAACCTATGATTTAAGCCAAACATTGGGGTGTGTTTAAAAAGGTTATTGATACTTTGTGAAATGATAAGAAAAATTCCACTGGTAACAGGCTGTGTTAGCTGTATGCATACCTTGAAGGCAGACAATGACTGAACACATTTGGGTAAGGCTTTGAGCAGACCAGGCTGAGCAAGCTCAGAACCCTGGAATGAAGAACGAGTGAGGGCGTTGTGAGCAAAAGAAGGCGGGTAGTGCACACTTAAACTTGGAATGATGTGAGCCAGGAAGCAACATACTGGCAGGGAATAATTGAGAGGGAGAGCTTTACAGTAACAGCTGCAAGAAATGAAGGTTATAGTGGTAAATGGCATGTACTTATATAGCACCTTTATTCAACTCAGGAGACTTGACCAAAGTGTTTTACACTACATTCATTCACCCATTCACACACACACTGATAGTGGCAAGCTACATTGTAGCCACAGCTGCCCTGGGGCTCACTGACAGAAGCGGGGCTGCCGTACACTGGCGCCACCAGGCCCTCTGACCACCATCAGTAGACAATGCAGGTGAAGTGTCTGCCCAAGGACACAACAACACTGAAAGTCCGAGTCGGGGCTTGAGCCATCAACCCTTCGATTTCAGGGCAAACTCCTACATCCAACGCCACTGTCGCCCCATCAGTGAGTGAGTGAACGGCAAACAGCCAGCCAGCTCAGAAAACAAAACAAACAGGCAAGATTGAGAAAGTTGAGTTGATATTCCAAAAAGATATCAAAATGGATGGTTACCAACATACATTTTTAAACCTCTGAATGTTCCTGTAAGAACTGCCTTGGCCAAAGTTATGAACTTAGATGAGCTTGCTAGTAGACAACAAAAGGAAAATAATGAGACCAGCCAAGAACTATTCACTGAAAGTCCTTGCAAGACCTGGAATTGAAAGGCATAGTCATGCCAGAGAAAATAAGTATAGCACTCCTCCATTGAGCTTGAAGTTCACCTGGGCTCTTTTGTTACGTTACCGATTATCTGTCTCTAATTTGTGATCATTTTACCTACTGTGGCCACATCGAAGCAGTCCATATTGTATTCTTTTACCGTATTTTCACAACTATAAGGCGCATATAAACGTCTTTTTTTCCCCTCAAAATGTGCGGCGCGCCCTATGTGTGTTGTTACTGCTGACATTGTTGAGACCACCATGAGAACGTAAAAGGGGGAAGTGTGGGCGTGGATTGTGTATAAAAGAACAGGTATGTGCTTTATGCAGAACTCCTCATCTCCTCAATGAGGAGATGATGAAAGAGTGGCTGAGGAAGTTGTATGTAAGGAGGCCAGATGTTTTTTTCCACGCATCACCATCGCTGTTAATCTGTGACTCCATGTGTGCCCATCTTACAGCTGATGTGAAAAACATGGTGAAACAAATGAACGCAGTGCTTGCTGCTATTCCGAGAGGTCTGACAAAGGAACCAGACGCAGCAAGAACAGCAAAATCGCGTCTGCTGCTTCATTTTTGCTGCTTGTACAAGTTTAGTTCTGACGCGCGGCTGAAGCAGCTTTGCTGCTCTGGCTGCGCAGGGCAAAAGTGTGTCTGACACGCGTTGGGCGGAGCTACTCTATCCTTTCTTTGCCTTGCAGCTATATTTGCTGTGATCAGTGAGAATAAAGTAGTTTTAATATGTTTTTAAGTGAGAAAGTTAACTGAAAACTTAATCAC
>NW_015150459.1:1447192-1448020 GCF_000732505.1 Cyprinodon variegatus | reverse complement strand
TAACTGAGACTGTGCCTTTTAGTACGGTGCGCCTTATGGTCGTGAAAATACGGTATATATAAACAAAGAATACAATATGGCCTTTATGAAAGAAGTTAAAGTTTAATTTCTAATACTGACAATTCACTGAGAATTCAGCTCTACAGTACATAAAGCATTGCCTTTAGGAGCATAAATATATTATTTGCTATTCAATATGGGGCATTTAGTTAATTTAAGGCAGGCATAATATTTTCAATTTTTGTACTCAGCTACAGGTAAAACTGTATGACAAAACTACAGTGTAAGTTTACAGCTTACAATGTTTGTTCTTACACTGTACAGCCCAATGCTCTGATGCAATCTAACTGCTCACTCTGTATGTCCAAAAACCACACTTTGGGCTCAGTGCTGAGAGATGGTGCTGGTCAGAAGCATCAATGTAGAAGAAGAAGTACCTTGTTTGCACATGCGCAGTGTGCAAGGTTCAGGAAAATTGCATGTAGCCCTGTTTCAAGAGCAGAATTTACTCACAAACACCTCATGAGCACTGACTGAATTTCAAACGTTTGATTTTCTCACGACCTTGTGTTTCCTGATGATGCAGGACACATGATGAGGCTGAATACCCGCCCCATGCAAAAAAATTCTTGCACGACGAAAGAATAGCCTAGAAAAGGGCAAAAACTCTTACAGTGTATGACAGCCTTTTGTGGTCTGTAGCAGACATGTTCACAAGTCATTTTTTGCAAGTCCAAGTCAAGTCTCAAGTCTTGAGATCTCAAGTCCAAGTCAAGTCTCAAGTCTTGAGATGGCCTGTCGCAATAATTAATTAATCGCCCCAAAAAT
>NW_015150459.1:1441618-1444721 GCF_000732505.1 Cyprinodon variegatus | reverse complement strand
TTTAAACTGTTATAGCCCTACCTTGTTTTGCATATTGGGTCAAGCAGCTGTTGAGAGAAGTTGGTGTCAGAGGTCAGTTCAGTATTAAAAGAACCTTAAGCAGATAACAAGATAGCAAATATTTCCTCTAGAATTTCTAGGACAAAATTTGAAAGAATCTGTTTTCAGCTCTGTGTTTAGACATTGCACAATATTTCATCAGCATCACACTTTATTACAAATAAATTACATCATACTTCTGTCTTCACTTGTCTTGGCAATGACAGATTTTTTTGGTGTCATTACTGTTTCTCAGGAAAAGTACTGATTAGCATTTTTAACAATATCCACAGTTGGTAAATGACTTGATTGGTCCCCAATGCAGTCAGATGTATCGCATCAAGCTATTCCGATTTGTTATTTAAGACCTACTGTTGTGTCAATTTAGAAATTTCATCACCCATAAAATGTTATATATTTAGTTTTCAAATTTCTGGTTAACAGAATTATAGATAAAACTAAAAATAGGGATCCCTTTTTGAAGTTACAGCTTTCTGTTTTATTTACAGTAGATAACACCATTTGATAAATATACCTGAATATATTATATTAAATTTTCCTTTGAGATTAATAAAGTGTTTTTGAATTGAATATTTATATTTCTAATGTGTGTGTTTTAAGATTTCCTTTGTTAAATGTGTTTCTGATGACACATTTTAACTTGGCTCTGAATATGATCACGTGCTCCATTCAGTCCCCTTGGCTGGCTGCAAAGTAAAATGATTCAATACATCCAATAAGCTTCTCTCTTTCTTTTCATTTCTTTCATTTGAAGCTGCCTGTGTACTACCATCTTGGGTCACTGAAACCCATTTCAAGTGGCTCTCCTTCAATCTATGTGATGAATTTCCTCTGTGGCTTCTCTTTTTTAAGAGGGATCCACAACCTGGGAATCAGGGTTGCATAAAGCACAAAAGAAAATAAATCCTTTGCAACAATAACAAAGTTCGGTGTGGCAAAGAGGATTATTTACAATAATGCTCCTGCTTTGTCTGATCTACATTGTTTCAAGGTATTACTTTCTATGACTCTGACAAGATGAATTTACTTTTCTACTTTGTTTTACTTCAACAGGCAGTCCTGAACAGGTGCTTGAATACTCAGTATTTCTTTTTAGTATTTTACAAAAGATGTAGCAAATATCCTTCTTTCCTGGTTCATGAGTTTTAACCAAGAGCATTTTTGGGAAAGGGTCGACATAAAAAGGGGTATTAGGAATGTCATCTTCCACTCTGCCTGCGCTGAATACCCTTTCTGCACTCAGCACAAATGTCTGAAGGATAATGTTCACATTAAGACTTAAATTATTCATTGTGACCATTCATAGCCTTTTATGAAACAGTAAAGTGAATATTACTGTGTGTGCATTACATCCTACTTCTTCAGTAAAACCATTTCTACATGGAACAAATGTCTTACATTGATCATGAGACTAAAAGGCTTTGATTAGCCCAGTGATTATCCCATCAAATCTAAACAATTGGTCCTCAAAAATAAATGGGACCAATTGTTAAGGATTTCCAAATCCTTTACGGAATGGTGAGCATTTGGAAAATGTTTAATTTCCAATGTAACAATGAAAGTGGCATGCATCTATAAGCTGAATGTTTTCTTGGTTATATATATTGATTTTGTATCTGGCACGAGCTTGGATTGAAGACTTAGTCATGTCTGTGATGTTCATCACAGCTCAAAGACAATTATATAGTGAGAATGTAAGTGTTGCAGAGGGTAATCCTTTTACCAGTCTCCCCAAGAGATTCCCAGTGGGTTGCTTGATTTAAGATATTGACTCCAACCACTCTCGTCTGACCCCAAAATTACCTATTGATTTACCCTTTTGACAGTTGTTAGTTGGAAACGTTATCACAACGACCTACATTGTCATAAAAAGTACATGCTGTTTGGCACAAGCTTTTGCTCCCCTTTCATGTCTGAGCCACAAGTATAACTGCTACTAAAGCACAGGCATGGAAAATCAATACAGTCAGAACACAAGATAAGTTTTCTGTATAGCCACACTTCAATATCTATCTATCTTTTTCAGTGTTTAGTTTTGACTTATGACGATATTCAACATTTTTATAATATACAGCAATCTTAACTATGGTGGAACAGTATAAGAATGTCATGGTATAAATAAATTAAGATTAAATCTGTTTAAAAATCAAAGGAATCTTTTTAAATTTTTGTTAGAAGAAAAATAATTATGTATTTCATTTTTATGACTGCTAATGTTAAGCTAGTTACATCTTGTTATGCATGTTGGAACTTTTCAGAGGGTTTTAGAACTGGGATGCTGTTTTTTTTGTTTTTTTTTTCTTAAGTTGCCATGTTGCTCTCTATGGTTTTTTTAATTCAGGCCAAATTACTTGCTTAAGTCAAAATGCTCCACAGCCAAATCTAATAATTCGTTTTTAAATAGAATTTAAAATTCTTCGTCTCACATATAAAGCCTTAAATGACCAAGCTTTACCATTCATATCATTTTATACCAGATATCTGATTGTACCTGATGTGAAAAAGAGAGCACTTCAACCTAGTGCTTATTTACTAGAGGTTCCTAGAATTTCTTGAGGGATAATGAAAGGGGGATCTTTTAGTTATCGACTTACACTCCTGTGGAACCAACAACCAGTTTTAGTCAATAAGGAAAAAACCCTGTCTACTTCTAACACTAGGACTCCCAGATTTCTGATCCTACTGGAACTCCCAGTGGCCGTCAACTTGACGGTTGACATTTTTCCCAATGGAACGCATGAGTAGTGAGGATGTCATCAACTGAAATGCTTCTAGTGTGCGATATAACCCATTGTGGATATATAAACCTTAAAATAGGTCTAATATATATATATTTAAAGGCTGCATTGAATACTATTATTATTATCTCGTTCTCTGATAACAAGAGCGCATGAGCAAAACGCGTCATCTCCGTCTGGCTGCACATCCCGATTCACCTGAATTCGCCTGACCCTCCGCAAACACCGAAGTGCAGCAATAATAATCAGGCATAACTTTCTGAATGTGACGGGTGCCCTCATTTTGATTTGCTTGATTCCCTCCT
>NW_015150459.1:1438693-1440813 GCF_000732505.1 Cyprinodon variegatus | reverse complement strand
AGGAGGAGAGACAGCCACGAAGAAGCCCCCCAGCCACCGCCATGCCGGCGCCCCGGGGAGCCGCGCATCTTGTGTTTTAGGGCGGTTGGCAAACAACTTTTGGTGCACTACCTCCAACCAACTGCTTGATTCCCTTCTTCAATACTGGCAGTTATACCGCAGATCCTCGCTAGGCGAGGAGTTGAGGAACCGAGATAGCGTGATGTGTAAACGGTCGTCAGAACCAAGCTCGGCCTAGTTAACTGATCCAAGCTCGGACCAGTCTCAGCATGGATCGGTTTTTCAAGGGTAGTGTAAATGGGGTATACTAGAGAACATACAGACCACTTTTCTACATTCTGCTTCATTTTATCTCTATTCTATAAAACAAACTTAAACTAATCATAATTAATTTAACAGTTTAACTTTGAGTTCAACTTGAGTCCATCACGACACCAATATTTTTGCCGTAATCATTGGTTTCATGTTGCAGTAACTAACTCTCAGTCTCTCTGCCTTTATTGCGAAGATTATTACCTCAGTTTTGTTTTTAATCAATTGAAGAAAATTATCTACATCTACTTATTGGTCTGTTCTATGCATCCTGCCAAAACTGTGATCGGTTCATACTCACCTGGTGACACTGTGTGCATAAACCATTTCATGCATTACAAAAAAAATGAAATAACATATTATTTATCTTTAAATAATAAGTAAAACATAATATAATGTAAAACTTTTTACCTTTTAATGGTAATTCAGGTGGGAGCACTTTACTCTTTATTTTTGCTTACAGTTTTCTTTAGAATCCTAAAGATTCTGATGCTTGTGCTGTGAGTATCGGTCGATACAGAGTGCTGATAAGACTATGTTACAAAAACATGTTTATATAAAATACTACATCTGCATGACTGTGATGTTGTTATCATTGTAATGCCTGGCTGATGTTAAACCCTTGAATGGAGACATGAATTAATACAGCAAATTTAAGCCATTTATTTTATTTAATAGAACAATATAAAAATACAGTAGTAGTAGAAGTAGTAGTAGCAAGCTCCATCTGTAAAAGGTTTCAGGTGATCAGCTCCTCACCCATCTAAAACTGCAGGTGGCTGCACAGTGCAACTGTTTTAAGAGTGATAAAGAAATGTGTCAGAACTAACCAGTAAATAGATTCCTATTTTAAATCCTATTACAAATTACACGGTATCAGATAGGTGCTTGGACTCCAGTGCTCACTGATACCAGTGCCAGCATTCTCTGCTGTATCTGAGACATTTCCGATATTGTATCAGAATCGGAACAACTCTACCACATACTATTAAAAAAGCATGCAAATGATTTATTAATGACAAGTGAAAATAGCACCTTCTTCATATCATAAAAATATTAACGTTCACAAAAACAATGGTACCAGTGATATTTTAATTAGTAGGTCATGCAAAATCGAGGGTAAAACCTATTAAATGGTATTAGTTAAATGATTATAACTGTAATTTGCTTAGTCACCAACATTCTTTGGCATTGTTCTTTTACATCCAAGGTTGGACTCCTGGACCGTCTGTTTAAAATAAGGTTGTCTCCACCAGTTTGGTAAATTAGACTATGCCTATCAGCAGAGTTATTATTCACCAAGCAAAGAAATCTTTCTCTGTTTATTCAAATGTTACCAAGAGCAGGGTGAGTCTGACCTGAGTGATAAATCGTTCGCTGCACAATAAACAGAAACTACTACAGGTTAAAATATTAACGTCTATATTTCTAATAATCAAGGATTATAGCAAATATAACATCTATGCAAACACTACACACTACTGTAAAATAAACATGAGGTAGATCAAACGAATAATTTGGAAAGAGAGAAAAGGGGATCTATATGTCCGGTCAAGAATTTCTTAGGGAAAGTCTTAGGGAAAACTTAGGCCTCATCCACACGAAGTCAAAACGAACACGAAACGCTAATATTTTCCAGGATGTTTGTCTTAAAGACGGAGACGTAAACTAAATGTGATCGACCACATGAATGTATGAAAATGCTGCAAAATGTATGCCAGGCCTGTAAGTGGCGCTGTGGTGCCAAAGCAAAAATTGGCGAAAACAGGCAACGAAATGTTCAGTCAAATTCAGGTGCTGAACTATGT
>NW_015150459.1:1425234-1438332 GCF_000732505.1 Cyprinodon variegatus | reverse complement strand
ATTTGTGAATTTAGGCCAGGGTTTGACTTCGTGTGGACGGGGCCTTAAATTAGATGTATCAATATCATATATATTCAGTATTGAAAGTTCAAAATAGCAGCAGGTATATTTGAATAACATTAAATGCAGTTAACAGTGTTGTTTCATTCAGCTTACAATGGGTAATGGTGATGGGTCACAAATGCATTAAATAATACAGCATTGCAGCACGATGGTTAGGTTAGATAACACTTAAGACTCAGCTAGAGGTGGAACTTTGCTGAGACGAAGAGTCATAAAACCACAAAATAGCTTCCCCTACCATTTGGTCAAAGGAGGCGGACTCAACAGGGCTGGACAGCACAATGGGTCGTAAAACTCATAAAATAGCCCCCCCCTACATCACGTGACCACAATGAGGCCTTAAAGAGGCTCATAATGTTATCATTTCAGTTGGAACACATTAACTTCAGGACAAGAGAGAATGGAAAGGCAAAGTGAAGAAAATAACCCAATGGCTGCTAGTCAGATCTCCAATCACACACTCGCATCATGAAACTGGTGTTCAGTATAGAAGTCTTTTAGAAGTACCATCAGCTTCTAAAAAAATCAAGAGTTTTGATAAAAAGCATGTGAAAACTAACTAACTATGCTTGCCCAAGCTGAGCACCTTAATTGAGTATCAGATAGGAGTAAATGGAAGAAAGTTTTAATTTGTGTTGGATCTGGATGGGTAGAGGGGAAGACTGCGTCTGGATCCGATCTGATCCAGTCCACAACCAGTCCGTTTCCAAAGCCGGTTTGGCTCTCTGGGAGGTTTGAATCAGTCTGTTGCAAACAACTGTAGATATCAATTTCATAGCTTAGGACATTGTCAGAAGGCATCCCCACTGACTATACACCCCATAAATGGAACACTGTAATGCAGACTCCTCAAACAGGGGTGAGGGTCACAGGATAGTTTTGTTCAACCAAGGCGAAAACTTTGTTTTCTCATCCACTTCCCCACAAGCGGTAATCGCGATGATACACTGCAATCAGAAGTTTGAATAGCAGGAGAAGAAGGCTAAGTTTGGCCCGCGAACCGACCGAAAAAAATTCATGTGAAGGTAGCGTCTCTCCTTCCAGCCTCGAGTGAAGGAGGACGTTCAGTTTTACCATGTCCATTAAAAGCTGTACGACAGAGAAGGGATTTCCTGCCTTAGTCAGTGTTCTCCTCCGCTGGTTTGTGTCAGGCGTGACACCTGGGGGTTTGGTATACTCGCATCGTTGTCATTTAGCTGGATCTCTCCGGAAGGGATGCGCGCAGCGCTGTCATGGTGTCTGCTCGCATTTGCCTGAAAGAGGACGTGATCAGTCATGAGGTGATCAGTCTGCAATCCTGTTTTCCAGTTGTGTTTATATCACAACACAATGTATTCAGTGTGACATAAGATAGATAGATAGATAGATAGATAGATAGATAGATAGACGGATGGATAAGTATGTATATATATATATATATATATGTATATTGTCCATGACAATAAAAAAATACAATATCAAAATAAAAAAAATCTATAGAAAATTCTATAGAAAACATCTAAACGGCCTCTAGATGCATAATATTACAATTTCTTGTCTAAAATCTACAAAAAATTATATTTAGAAAAAAAAAATGTCCTGAATATTTTGCACGGTATATTTAGTATGGTGAATTATATGCCTATTAGCATGAAGGGTATAAAATGTCACTGACGCAACAGCATTTTTTGACACATGTAGAAGCATGGTTTAATTGAAGACAAAATGCACATTGTGCTACATTGTAAGAAGCATAACATGGTTATGTTAAAACAATTATCTCTGGTTGTTGTATTTTCATGCCACTTTAAATAAGAGTAACATAACAGTTAAAGTATTTTATTAAGTGTATAAAACATACATGCATATTTTAAGAATCACCTGTGTATCATAACACGTGCATCATCCCAGTTGCAGAAAAGGTCAATCTTCTCTCGCCTCCTTTAAAGATTTATATTATATTCCTAGTATCTGCTTTAAGATGCCTCTCAGCAAGTTATGGATGTATGTTTTCTCTCCCTGCTGGATCTTATGCGTTTTATACCCATTACTACAGGCATTAGTACAGTGTTTGCACTCTGCACTGAAGCTTTGCAGTGTAATAAACCATTAATGTTTCACTCCATCTGTTAGAATACCATTAGGCTTTGCTATAAAATACAAATTGCAAACAAAGTGAATTATTTTAATAATATGTTGCAAAAGTTTGGTAATAATAACAATTATACCAATGGAAAGCTAAGAGACAACAAAGACTTGATACAGACTTTTGTGTTGATTCTGCAATGTGCAGGACTAATGGATTAACATGTACAGTGTTTGGGTGTTGCAGAATGTGATGAGTATCTGAATTCAGAAAGCGGACAATTTTTTCTAAAAGATTTTTAAAAACAGTATATTTTCTTTAAAATTGGCAGTAAGTCTAACCTACAGTACCTATATTTTTAGAGAAAAGGCAAGAAGCTTCAGAGTGCAAAAGAAAACTAGTTTGGAGATGATATCAGTCCATCTCCAACCATGGAGATTATAGCAATGACAGCTGTTGTGGCAAACAGCTTACAGCTTACAGAAGTACCTGCAAAGAGATGGACATGATAAAATAAATTACCTATGTGACAACTGACAGCTTACAAGCACCATTTTTTTTTCTTCACTAACTGAACTTATCTGATTTTGTTTAGTCTAAGATGCCAAAAAAATATTCTTTTTTTTTAACTTAAAAGAAATGTTTTTTATTCTATCAAGATTTATTTTAGTGGATTTTCTCATTCCATCTGCCACAATACATCTTTTGTTGTTATATTTTTTATTGTAAAAGTTTTGTACAATAGAAAAGAGAAAAGTACAGTGGCATTGAGGCAACACAATGCCACTACACTATATATATATATATATATATATATATATATATATATATATATATATATATATATATATAGGAAGTTGAATAGGCACCAGCCCCTTAAATAAACTCCATTTGGGGGCTGTGATGTCTGAGGGGAGTCCTGTTAAATCACTGACATTTGATCTGAACAATAAGCAACAGATGACAGCTGTAGTGACTAACGTAGCAGTCCCAAAAGATGGAAACATCAGGGGAAAAAATGACATAAGAAATTGGAGAAAGGCCTCAGGGAGGAACTAGAAAGTGCCTGGAAAGTGAAGACAACCGTAGTGTCCATGGTCTTTGGAGCTTGATTTAAATCAACAAAGGGTTTCAGTTCCTTCTTCCTCTGTTATCCATCCTGCTATGCTGCCTTTCTAGAGCCTCTCTGCATAACCTCAGAAAACTGAAAAATATGAATCTGGTCAACTGGTCTTTCCATGGTGTTTATTGAATATTCTCCATAAGGAGAGTCGGCAAGGGTATGCACTCTTGCCCCGACAAAACACATGCTCCCAAGTATATTATGGATTTCTAAGGGAAGTGCAAGATAATGTACCTGTACCAAGGACCTATGATGTGTACATAATTGGATTAATGATAGCACGATTTTTGTTCATTTGACTTGAAGGATACCTTGTCCATAATGAAATTCTAAGATTTTGTCAGTCGTTCATGCCAGTTTGAGGCTGCCCAGACCTGTAAAATAAAATATGTCGAGCCACCAGTACTCAGACTCAATTGTAGCATAATTGCAAACTGTCTGCATTCCTTACTGAGGGTAGGAGGTCAGTTCTGGTTTTGTGTCCAAGAGATAGAATAGAGTAGAACAATGAGAAAGTGATGTTTGACATAGCCAGAACTTCGCCATTGAGGGTTTTCAGCAAACACTCCTATGCAGAGAGTAAATCAACAATCTGTGCTTGATCAACAAACAATTCTGTCTGTCTGAACAAGGCTCCCATATGCCAGCCTGGCTATCTCCTGGATTTTAAATGTGGGGTCTGTCTCGTTCATGATTTGGAAGAGGGGAGGTTGAACCAGGACCTGTTGAATTTGGCTGGGAGCCTTTGATCTGGGTCAGCTTGTGGGGTGACAGGGATTTATTGGGGGGATGAGAGTTAGATGGTGATTGGACATCAACATATTTAGATACTGTAAGCTTGCTCCTCTTCTCTTCTGGATCTCTGGTACTAGCTCAGTAATAAGCAATGGAGTTCCACTCCTCTTGACTGTACTCCTTTTTCTTGGCACAGACTGAAATTTGCCAGGCTGGTGGCTTTCATGCTCATTGCCTTTACTTGTTTGAGTTTTGAAGTCACTTACCTGAGCCTCTACTCCTGAAAAGTTTCCAGTGAGCCCATCGCAGCAGACAAAAAGCTGCACACTTATTTCACTAAACGCCTTTGAATATATCACTGTCTGTCTCGCCTAAATTCTGGGTCCTACGTTCTGAACCTTCTGACACACGGTGTAAATAACTGAAAACATTACTTAACATTATTCAATAATGCACACCAGGGCTACCCTTGACTATTGTATTCTGTAACACTAGAGCAGGTTCACACCAATTCACTGACTGCAGTTCTTAGAGAATTTTTTCTATGCAGAGTAAGCAGATCCCAATCTGTGGTATTCTTTTTTCACTTCTGTCACAGTGCCCTAAAAATTTGAATTGTCTGGCATTTGACTGGGTCAGACTATGGAAACTATAAAACAAAAAGAAGTAGAGCAGACAAGATTTTATCAACATTATAATGGAAACTACATGGAAAGAAAATTTAAACTCAGCTGTAAAGGCCATGGGACAGATTAAATAGCAAGGCTACTGGGTGAGGCACTAAGAAATTATTCTCTGTGAAGTTTGTCAAAGTTTTTTTTTTTTAATAAAGAGAGAGTAATAAGCTTTGCTTTCTTGCTTTATATATATATGTGTGTGTGTGTGTATGTATGTGAGTCTATGTATATATACACATACAAAACAATTGCTTTATTATATATTTCCATTGAATATAATTACAATAATTTCCACTACTTGATAGAGATAGAAAAAGACTAATACATACAGGCATTTTTTGCTGACCCTTTTGATATGTTGAATGAATAAAAAATTGTGAAACCTAAGCATATATTCTATTCAGTGACAAATTGCCTTGTCTTGGCTGAGGAATTTGATCTCTGATGTGAACCTGTAGTTTAGGTAATGTTGTGTACTAGTCTTCTCTTCTTTTTGCATTTTGAACCTTTGGAGATGAGGTTTAAAGGAAAGGCCTTATCTCTGTACTCCAGATCCAAATTCTTCACTGCAGTCAGTATCCTCCAGGGTTTAGGTCAGAGGAAATGGTGAAGACCAGTTAAAGAGAGTGGAAGGTGTAACCAACTGCAAACATATAGCAATAAAAGGGGGAAAGATTATCACAGAAACAAAAAACAAGCTAGAACAAGTATACTACATTCAGTCATTCACACATTCTCACACACACTCACACACTGATGGTGGCAAGTTACATTGTAGCTACAGCTGTCCTGTGCACCAACAGAAGCAAGGCTGCCGTATTTTGGCACCACAAGTCCCTCCAACCACCATCAGTAGACAATGCAGGTGAAGTGTCTTTCCCAGGGACAAAACAACACTGAAAGCTTGAACCAACAACCATCTGGTTGCAGGGCAAACTCCTTCATCCTACGCCACTGTCGCCACAACAAGTCATTTTAGAAACTTGCCACTGTATACATTACTGATTTGGGTAAATACAGCTCCATAGGATTGTTATTTTTATTTATTCATTTTTTGTTGTTTATAAGAAAACATATACTAATTAACAGAGAATTAATTTTTTTTTTATTTTACATGTTTTTAAATAAAAATTATAAGAAAATATATTTAGTACAAAAGTAAAATATTCCTTTAAAACTTTTAGAAATGATCATGGTCTGCTGCTTTATGCTTTATTTTTGTTTATGTTTTACTTTTTTGCCATTTGGTGGTTTTTGTTATTCTGTGTTTTAATTTAGTATCCTGTGTTCAGTCTTATTTGCCAGGGTATGCTGTTCTGGATTCTATGTTCAAATTAATTCAATTTATTTTATTTATATAGCACCAATTAACAACAATGGTCATCTAAAGGCACTTTACAGAGAATATTCAACCAGATCATAAAGTCGAATTGATTCAAAATTTTCTATCTAAGGAAACCAGTTGATTGACTCATCGACTTGAAGAAAATCCCTCACACCAAGCATGCTGGTAGCAACAGTGGAGAGGAAAACTCAATTTTAATATACATAAACCTCCAGCAGAACCAGGCTCAGTGTGAGTGGCTATCTGCCGAGGCCGACTGGGGTTCAAGGAGGCAGACATAGAAACACAAGCAGAGATACAAAAGGCAACTGTCAACCAGCTCTACAGACGACCCGGTCAAGGAAACACACAGCAAGGCAGATGGGCTCAGAGGCAGCTCCCATGTCAGAGGATGAAAGAGAGCACACACAGGTAGCCAAAGTCAGAGAAACAGAACCACACAGAAAAACAGGCCAACCTCCAATGTCTATAAACAAAAGTGCTGATGGTAGCAGCACAGCTAAAATTTCTCTCCAGGATGGTGTCACAGCCAGATGGGAAAAGACTAGATGAAGCTACTAAGAGAAAAAGCAGAGAGAACATACTGTTGAGATTGAACTAACAAATACTGCAGAATGGGAGAGCAGGAATAGAATGAAGCAGAATGATGAAAAGGGGTCTCTATGTCCTCATGCAGTCTAAGACTATAAAAGCATAACTATAAAGATAGCTGAGGATAACATGAGCCTACCATTAAAAGTACACAGGTTGTCTGCCTCGCAGAATAAAACTGGTAGTTTGTTCTACAGGAGAGGAGCCTGATAACTAAAAGCTGTTAGTGTTTTTTCAGTTATCTCTTTATTTAGCATTCTTGTGATTTATGTAGTCTATGCTCTAGGTTATTTTTATTCCTTGTTTACTGTTATCTTTAGAACATCTTTCTATGGCATTATTGTTACATCTAGGCCCTTTCCCCATCCTCCTGTGTTATTTTTCCTATCATCCGGTTTTAAATGTATTTGTTTGCTCTTTCTTACTTTAACCTAGTTACTTTTCAGTCCCAGGTTAAATCTTTGTTGCTCTCATTACAGCCTAGTGCCACTCTCCTTTTACCCTCAGTTACTTCTAGTCCCTTCTCTGTATACCTGCTCCCTCGTTAGCTCATTACTCTAGTCATTATTCAGCATTCTCCTCCCCAGTATTTAAACCCCTCATTCCTCAACTCATTGCTGGGTCCTACTGTTTGTTCCCTATAGCCTAGCCTATGTTCTTCCCATTGGTTAATATATTTTGTTTACATTTATGTTTTGTGTTGTTTCTGACTCCTGCATCCTCTGCAGTTGTTGTAAGAGCTTTTGAATTCTTTATCAAGGAACCACTATGAAAACTTACAGCTCTGTCATTCTGTATTTGGGTCTTGACAACCCCTGGCTCGCCCAGCGGATGATTGTCTTAGGACATGAAGTAGGCTAAAGAATTTCACACAACACATCATGTTGATAAAGAAATTCAAGAAGAAATGACACAAAAAATGGTATTTAACAATAGAAATAATAACAAAATCATATCTATGGACGCTGGCATTTCTATCTAATATAGAACAAAGATCATCTTCTAAAATTTAATTCCGTAAAAATTAAAAAAATATCCACTGGACTTGGTTTCAAAGGTTTGAAGACGTTTCGCCACCTCTCCAGAAAGCTTTCTCAGTTCAAATGTCTGGATCCACAGTGAGTTTGAGTCTTATATAGACGAAGCCTTGTATCGCTTGGAAACATGTAAATGGTAACCGATGAATGGGTCGTTTGGTTCCATCGTTAGCCTGTAACATCTGAAACCTGTCTATGATTTACAATCATAGACAGGTTTCAGGTATTACAGGAGACAATACCCCCCTTAACAGCAATCCCCCCCCTTTAACGACCAACCCTCAGAATCATAGACAGGTTTCAGATATTACAGGCTAACGATGAAACCAAACGACCCATTCATCAGTTACCATTTACATGTTTCCAAGCGATACAAGGCTTTGTCTATATAAGACTCAAACTCACTGTGGATCCAGACATTTGAACTGAGAAAGCTTTCTGGAGAGGTGGCGAAACGTCTTCAAACCTTTGAAACCAAGTCCAGTGGATATTTTTTTAATTTTTATGGAATTACGAGAATATATATCGGTTAATGTTATACTGGTACTCTGATACGCTGGCTGACAGTCAACTCAGTAAATGGTGATAATTTGTCTTAACATTCGATGCCACCCACTAACATTCCCATGAAGAAGCACCGTTTACCCTCTTTCCCACTGAAATAGGGACTAAGCCAAGGCTTTTCAAACATTTTTCAACCAGCTAACAATCAGCATTTGGCTCCCTTCCCATTGGGAAAAAGGGCTGAGTCTAAACCCTCGCTGGCAAGCTGCTTGGCCTCTGTCCCCCCGCCGCAGTGTGTCTGTAGACACCATCACACTGTGTTAGTGTTGATGATGTCACCAGTGCTACAGAGATCTGAAAGGTAAACAATGTAGAGCAACATGTAAGGAAGCCTGGGTATAATGCTGTATTGTTTCGCCCTTTTATCTGTCCGAATCCCTTTTACCAGTGCTGCTGCATGATTACCGAATGAAAACGAAGTTGTTTCGGCTTCTTAGATCAGCCTCAACTGTCTCGGTGTGTTGATGTTTGTAAGATGCTCTCAACTGTATTACATAATTTAATGGGTCACTCTGGTGTTCCCACACATGCCAGTCGGAGCCATGGTGATTTTAACACGCGTTGCTTGACAAGTCATTTGACCAGGGTAAACGTGCTTCAGTGAGCTTCTCCCACTGCCACAGAAAACGGATTGTTCCCGGGTTTAAACAGGTTTTTCGGCCAGTGGGAAATGGTTATTTTCCTCGATCGGAACACCCCAAATCAGAAAGTAATGGGAGCATAAATCAGGTTTGTTTGGATAGCTTATTTCCATTCCATTATATGTAGCGATAGCTTGAATACTCTTTATTTATACAACTAAAGCTGACCTTTACTGAAAACTATTTGACTATAGCTATATATATAAATATTCATCTATTTAATTACCTATGTAAATACCCTGTGCAATAACCCTGTATAATTCTTCAGCTGTCATATTTGGACACACTGTATAAATCCTATGCACCTTCTTCTTCTCTTGTTGACTTTTTGAGCTGAGTAAATTTCTCCACTGTGAGATCAATATCATTCAATCAATCAATCAACTAATCAAATGAAACTTAATTGACTATTACTTTAAGTACTATTAACAAAGCACTGTTCTGTATTTTGTTACAACTCATATATCCTCAAATAATACAGCTAACTGTTCATATGTTTATGTTATCTAGAGGTAATTAAAGGATCCCAACATCATAGATATCAGCCTGAATGTATATAATATAGTTGCCTCAATTGAGTTGTGTATCTGTAAATGAATAATTATATCAACTTAGTACCAATAATAACAATAGCTAAATAATAAGTGTCATTACTTTGCTGAATTCTACAACTTTTTCTAATTAAATTCCACTCCTTTATACAGTGATGTTTTGCACAATTTGACATTTGAAATTTTAAGCAATCAGTTAATAAGAACTTTATGAAATTACAGATGAATTATTCAAAAAACCCAGGAACAATATATAAAAAAACTTGAAAAAAAAGTTGGTTTCTTGTTTATGGGTTATTGAAGAGCTCTTCAACTTTCAAAATAATTTCTTGGGCTTCATTTTGCAGATTGTGAACTTTAGAGAACACTGACATTTCCATTTTTTTCCCCAAAAAGATTTAATCTCTTATCAGGAAACTAAAGGCAATGGAAATCATGAAAAGAGTGGGCTAAAATGGCACAGCTTTGAGATAATATTCAAACGTTTAGATGTAACTTTAAAAGCTTTTCTATTAAACCCAAGCTCTGAAATCTGATGCAGCAATTATCTACACACCATTGTGCTATGAACCTGCTAATGGAAGACTGTGGTGTTGATTGTTATTGCAGACTCAAGCGTGCACACTTGAGGAATTGTTTATTTTGTGTATGAAAGGTATGATAAGACCTCTTTTTCCCTCCATAATCTCACATCTTACAAATAGCAAGAAATTGAGGTGCCGTTCATATCGCTTGGCAACCTTTTATAATTGGAAGCTTTTATAATGGAGCAAAGCTCCCTTTTGAAGAGAATCTAAGACCATGAAGGATCCACTGGAGAGAAGTGTCCTCGACACTGGGTAAAAAAAAAATGTTTGTTGAAATAGCTTTTAGGGCGCTTACTGGAGAGACATTTTGTAATTTTGTAAGAAAGGGAGTGAATCCTTTCAGATGGACGGAAGTTCTGGTGTTTAGTAAAAGAAACTAGCAACTTATACATTTAAATTGGCAAATTCTTCCCCTTAACACCACATTTTCTTTAGTTAAGGTGACAGTTTCCCTCATTGTTTTAAGTTGAGGTACTTCTTAAAGCTGTAATAATCCAATAAAAAAAAGCAAAAGCTATAAAAATGTTGTGACCTGTAGAAATTCTAAGTACTTTGCAAAAACATTGAAATAAAGTATTAAGCGGATGCCCAATGGCTATTTTAGGTAAGATTGGTGCAATTTAACAACCACAAACTAAAAATAAAAGGCTGGGGTTATTTGCAGGAATACACCCTATTTTCCACAGTGCAACGTTAAATATTTTCAGATACCTAGTCAGAGATAGAATAAATCTGTCCAACTAAGGAAAATCACTGGCACCTCACAGACACGTTCCCTTGAATTGACAAGTGGGCACCATGACACACCAAAGTGTTGCAGCAGGTGAGCCAAATCATTAGATTAGGCAGATTTATGGTTTCATGAAACTTGTTATTATCTATGGTTTGCTCCACTGATGTTTAGTGTGATGTCTTTATGAGCAGGACGGTGTTCACCTTGCCCTGACAGATGATGTGCGGTGATTAGAATATTATAGACTTCATTTAACTCATTTTTCGGGTCAGAAAACCAGATGCCTGTCTGAGCATTAAAACGCATTTGGTAGTGATATCATGCATGAAACAAAATCTCTTCAGTTTTTTTTTTTTCACTTTAAACATGGTGTGTTTTATTCTTATACTTCCTATCCTCTCTAAGTTAAAATGCCTCTTATCACCAATAAACAATTTAAAAAAGAACCATAACTCTAAGATCTGGATGGGAAGCGCCTTTTGTTGTCTAGATTATACAGCAATCAAAGATATGTTTTACAAGAGACAAGAAACATAAAATCTGAAGCAATAAGGTGTAGTAAAACTAGGTTACTTTATATTATATTATTATAATCAGTGGGTTAGGTTCATCAGTGATACCAGAGAAGAACATCAGAAAAAAGCAAAAATTATTGGCATAAATATAACATATCTCACTTATGGTCCCATTTTTTTTTTTTTGTTGCACATCTCTGGTGGTGCTGCTATCCACTACTGTAAAAATTTCCACAGCTGGTATTGATTTTTTTATATTGTAAAACACTGTACAGTACAATACTCTATTTGTTTTATTTTCTTATCTCTTATTTTTATAGTACATATAACGTCTACTATAACATTTTCTGCAATAAACACCACAATATCTCAATTGTGGGAGAATAAAGGGATTTTCTCTTCTATTCCAGTCAAAGAGGATGCAGAAAGATGTGGATTAGCATCCTTGGAAACAATCTGAAGTCCACTCCTAATAACTGCTATATTATTCTCTCCAGATGGTTAGTTGTTCCCGAAACTGAAAACAATGTAAATTGAACTACAGCCTGGTACAAAAACTGGTACAAAACTGGTACAAAAACTGGTACAAAAACCTTAAAGCTTTTAGGACTTGTTGTGAGCTGATGTCTTTGACAGCTAGCTTGTAGGCACTCACCTATAAAATGTGTTGTAAGAGATGCCAGTGGAGGAGAAGCAGTCTCTGCCTGGCTGCAATTGGGCAAGGCGATCATTTTTAAGAACCATCCTTTTTCCCCATTTTCTTTTATTTCTCATGGCACACCACATTAGGGAGTGTCTCCATGACCACACATGGTGCATTCCACTGGCTGATAAGCTTTGGGAATAGTCTTTTTGTCCAATCAGGGAAGAACATTCAAAACCTTGTCCCCAGACACAAAATCCTGTCTGTGGCAGCTAGAGCCACATACCCTCTTCTGCTAGGCCCTCTTGAGTAAGGTCATGAGAAAACCTGAGATTTTTGTCTGATGGTGGTCGAAACGCTTTGGCCATGAACTGTGTTCCCAGAGTACACAGTTTATGGTCAGAGATCAGATAGGCAGGTGCAGATTCCAGTCCTGCTATTCACATTTTGAACAAAGCCAATAGCACCTAAAGCCGGGCGTACACTGTGCGGATATTTTTTAATCGTTTGCTCCTAACCCCCTGTACACTACACGACTCACGACGCATGATCAGGCTGAAAGTCGGCCCGATAGAAAGATTCTTGCAAGACTGGAAAACCTCCCCGAAAATCGCACAGTGTATGCCAGGCTTAAGATAGCATTAAAGTCTGCTCTTAAGCCTCACTCTTACATTTGATCAGTGCTGCACTTTAAGAAATGTCATGAAAGCTGTACCTATCTAGGTACAGCTTTCCTAGGTGCTAGCCACCTATCGGATAGGTGGCTAGCACCTATCGGCCTTTAAAAAGACTGTCCCTTGCTTCAGACTCGCTGCTGTAGGCTTTCGTCCCACCTAAGTTCTGTCTTTCAGTCTCCCTTGAACATATTTACCCTCTCAAGTTGGTGCAAATAGGCTCTTTTGCCCCAAAGGCACATGGTCCTCTCATTTTCAGTTCAGCCAGAAGCTAACATTTTTTTCTATAAATGTTATTTTCCTACTTCTGACATCAATTGTTTATAGAGGACCAGCTCTACCATATTTAGAAATAAATATAGAAATAAATAAATGCTCAATAAATAAATAAGCATACAATTGCCCCCAAAAGTACAATAATTGAAATATGTACATTATAATCTTCAACTCTATTTATTAAGTATTTATTTATTGGCATGTTATAATACAGTATTTGCATCTGTTTTATGCTTCCTTTGTGTTTTTTACCCTATTTATTTCTTCAACACTATTTA
>NW_015150459.1:1422889-1424949 GCF_000732505.1 Cyprinodon variegatus | reverse complement strand
TATTTTTAAATATGGTAGAGCTGGTCCTCCATAATTGTCAGTCGGTCAGGTTAAAATAAAAACATAAAAGTTGAAGCAGAAAAAAAAGGAGCTGAATAGCAACCAAGACCGAGCTCCATATGATGCCATTTAATTTCACTCATTGTACCTCAGAGGATACAAAAACATGCCACTAAGCATTGTGGAAAATAACAGGAAGTCCACGCAAATTAACTGCTACAATATTATTTTTATGACACCAGTGTTAAAGATAAAGTACCAAAATGTTATGCTGTTGCTCAGAAGTTTGTTGATGCTTTGTTGATGCTTAGCTTTTATATTTATTAGTATTATTATTTGTAGTAATAGTAATGTGGTCAAATCGCAGGGGGGGAAATACGAACGGGGGATAAATTTATTGCTCTTAAGTTTTTGTGTTTTCAATCATATATACATATTAACAATACATTTAAGTAATTTCGAAATATATCTGATTATCAAGTCCATATGAAAACCAAAAAATGCTTACAACACAGTATTTCATGCAAAGAATAATTTTTTTATGCATAAACTTTTTTTTTTATTGTTATCATTTAAAGTTAAAATTAATTCACATAAACTTATTTTACCTTCTTTGTGAATAGCTTATATATCAGAAGGGTTCATTCCCAAGGGTTTTTATCTGCTCACAGGGGGCTACAGAGATGGATCACTGGGGCTTAATTTAACACTACAAACAATGGAAAATAGCCGCAAATAACTACAGCCATTACAAGCTTATCAGTCTGAGCGGGGATTACAAGGGAAATGAATCATTAACACTATTGCCACTTGAATGCGGCTAAAGTATGATTGGCAGGATGAAAGCTGGGTGTTAGGAGTGGTGAAAGGAAATGGGTGGAGCTGTGGTTTGATATCCACTGAAGCGGGTATCATTATCGGATGAGAGCTCTAGGACGCTGTGCCAAAATGACCCTCTGTGTTTGAGTGGAATGCAGCACAGGGTGAAAGAATAGATGAGAGAAAATTAAAGCAGGAAAGATTGAGCATAGTTCAACCTAGCTGCCTACCACGCTTGGGTGAGTCTTAGACAGACAAAAATAAGATCAAAAGTCTATGATGCTGCACACTAAAATATTCTGCACTCAGCAAGTGTTAAACCTACACATTTGTGTTTTTCACCAAGTTTTTTTAACTGTGTTTTGTGGTAACAATTCAAGATATGCAACGCATGGTGCACAACAACTCTGCGGCCCCGTTAAACCTATAGACACTAGATAGAATTTATGGTTTGTATGAAAAATGGTGAGATGCCATGCTGGTTAAAGGGATTCTGGGTCATGGAGGGATTTGTTAAGCTATTACAGTGTCTGGAGCAGGGCCCTTATCGGCACCTGCCAAGTCTTTCGCAGGCCCAGTGGGATTGTAGTGACCCTGGTGGAAGTAATGGATATAAGAAAATCTTCATGCTGTGAGAAACAGGTTAAAGAGCAGGGAGCAAAGCAGTAAAGGAAGAGAAAATGTACAGAAAATCAAGGACACAACACCATGATGAAAAATCACTAAACTAAGCCAACAACTTAGCCTGTCATCAAGAAGGTTGTCAAAAATGTTCAAGAGAGCAGATCCAGGGTTATCAAATCAGAATATAAGGAATAGAACTTGAAAACCCTTTGAACATTTCCAAATAGTGTACTGTAATATTTTTTAACAGTTAAATAGTTGGTTTACTTTTGTTGTATTTCGAAGGAAAACTAAGGAAATGCTTACATAAATAGGTAACTGTAAACATCATTCATAGCTCATCAAAACCAGAAGAATTAATGAAATATGTAGCCTACTCCATTTCATTACACTAGGCAGGTCCTTCAAAGAGAGGCAGGGCAGGCTTTTTTTTGTATTGCACAATTCAGCACAGAGACAACTAAAAAAGAAGAATTTAAAAGCAGAAATAGGGCAAGTAAAAAATACTAACAAAGATACAAAGCTTAAAGCAGGTAGTAGAACAAGTATATCAATTGGACATTTGAATTGAGAAAGCTTCCTGGAGAGGTGGCGAAACGTCTTCAAATCTTGGAAAC
>NW_015150459.1:1406722-1422879 GCF_000732505.1 Cyprinodon variegatus | reverse complement strand
AACCCAAACAAATATAAACCAATGTAGAAAACCAGATCCTGTGTTTAGCTGCTACTATGGCCAATATACAATTAACAATGGCTCATTGTTACAATTATATTATATTATATTATATTATATTATATTATATTATATTATATATTATATTATATTATATTATATTATATTATATTATATTATATTCAATGTGAATCCCAGATTGTTGATTCTTCTTTGCCTTTTCTAAAAAGTGCTTTAAATTAGTCCTACCTGTCTTTATCCATGCTTGGTCAGATCCTGACGTTTGAAAAACGACACAGGTAGTCAAGGCAGCAGAATAAAGTGTTAGCCTCGCTGCATGCAGTTAGTCAAGCCTTGTGGATAAACCAGGTGCTGGAAAAAGACAGAGTATACCATCTCAATCTGTCTTTTGGACTGCTGATTAACTTTGATGTTGGGCTGATCAGGTCCAGATGGTTTCACCTCCAGCTTCTCTTGCTAAGTTTGCTTCCCGCCCGTGACTCGGCCTGTTAATCACCCGCACAACTGCTGTGACGACAGTCACACAACAGTGTGAAGACAGGGTGTAGCTTTGGTGCGGCTTTTTTTTTTAAGTTGACCATATTAAATTGTGGGACAGTGTTACGGCTTGTGGGACAGCAGGAAGCGGAAGATTTACCATCAATATGAACAAACTGAAGTCAGACAAATAAAATTCTAACCAGCCTAATGCAGATCTCTTGTGTTGGTTAGTTGTTGCTCTAAGGACCTAGTGTTTAAAACCACTGGAGGGGTTATCTTAGTGATTTGAATCAATGGCAGGGTTGGCACTGGCAGGTTGTTTTATTTCCATAACCCACCACTTACTTCCACATTCTTTAATTCACATTACAGTTATTTTCTGAAGAATCTTGTCAAAATTCTTTGTGGTGAAGGTTGGAATTGTGCTGACGTGGACTGGTTCTTCTCCCAGATGATTTTTTTAAACAATGAATATGTGCTTAAAACTAAGTGAATGTCAAAAGAAATGCAAAACGACTTCCACATGCTAAATTATTAAAATGGAAAACCCTTTAAATACTTCAATAGGGCTGGAATAAACAGCCAAAACTTTTATTGCAATATTTCTTTAATTTGGTCTATACAGTATAATTCTAATATCAATTTAAGCAATATAAAAGCAATATATTTTTTTGGTGTGCACTCAGCTCACCTACTCCAACTCTACGCTGAACAACTAGCTGTTGCTTTACAAGCTCCATGTTTTCTATATGATGTGCATGCAACCATCTTTTTCTCATTCTGACGATAAAATTTGACACATTTGTTAGGGCGGCTTTGTAGCTGCAGATAATAAAAAATATTGGCGTTTGGTAAAATTTTCATAGGTATTAATTTTATAGCTAAAACTTATCACGTTGAAGCTTACAGTAGCAACGTAACATACAGCCGCAGAGCTCAGGTTCATGCCTGTCGTGTAAGTCAAAACTCACACAGCCAATGTGTAGTAGTACTTTCTGTACGGTTAAAAACACAGGCACCCAGGATGGCACTCCTTGTCAAATGCTGTAACTACAGACTACAGCGTATATAGAAATACCAATATCCCAAGGGGTGCTGGTGCCTATCTCCAGCTATCTATGTGCAAGAGGCGGGTTACAGCATGTGTGTGCTGCTCAGTCGAACAGTAGGTAGCACTGCCACCTTGCAGCAAGAAGGTTCTGGGTTCCATCCCCAGCCTGGGTTCTTTCTGCATGGAGTTTGCATGTTCTCTATGAGCATGCGTGGGTTCTCTCCGGGTATGCCGGCTTCCTCCCAAAGTCCAAATACCTGACTGTTAGGTTATTTGGCTTCTCTAAATTGTCCTTGGGTGTGACTGTGTGCTTGAATGTGTGTGTTTTGTCCTGTTTGTCTCTGTATTGGCCTTCGATGGACTGGCGACCTGTCTGGGTGTACCCCACCTATCACTTTAATTAAATGCAATATTAATGAATATTGACTTATTGTCCAGCTTTCCTTTTCAATACAGAATGTCAGCTTGTTCTATGATGCAGAAAAAAAGAGCGTAAATCTGTAATGACAAAGCAAACTGATAATTTGAGGATTCCCCCATAATAAGGGACAGGAACAGGAATCACTCAGGAGGAAGAGACAGGTTAGTGATTGAGATGAGTTGAACGATTTTAAAGAACATTTAAAGAAAAAGCCACTAATCTTAGGAAATGTCAAACCTTGTTATTGGTTCCTCAGTGAGAGCTGATGGCACAGTGATGAACTCACCACAGGTGAAGAAGAGAGGAAACAAACTGGCACTTTTCACCACAAAAGCCATTGATGGAATGGGCAAACAGATCCCAGAATAAGGCTGCTCAGATAGTTGAAGTAGGGCGAGAATCAGTCAAACTTTGACGGGTTGCAACGTAAGGCAAGTGGTCAGAAACATGTTCATGGTCCAGAACATTAAAATTCTAGCAAAGTAATTTAGTAAGGACAAGGTGTAATTGGGAACAAAACAAGATGTGGTCAGGCAGGAAGACAAGGAAAGGATGCTGGAGGATCTACTCAGATGTGTGCTTTTTAAAAAATTTGGCACTGACTCTCACCAATGGGATCTTACAAAGCCAGGAGATAAATTGAGCTGAGTTCCGCTGATTGAGGGTGGGAATGTTTGGCACAGGTGGAAAGAACGAACATCAATTTGGAAGTGAGAAGCAGAGCGGAATGTCAACACCAGTAATCAATTACATTGGAATTATAACAAAATCTTTCTAGCTCCTAACTTTACTTTTTGTTTATAATAAACATGACTATTTTTTTATGTCTGTGCTAACAAAAATTGCATGTTATGACACTAAGCTCCATCATCTGAACACATATTGCCCTCGATGAGGTCAAGCAGCAGTAAGCTCCTTTTCCCATGCATACTCCTCAAACATATTCCGCACTGTTTACCTGGCACTCCTTTTCTGGAACAATTCTGGTGCCTGTTTTGATTAAACTTGCCTTAAGCACCTACCAGAAACAAACCAGGCCAAACAAATCAAAGCTGTGCATGAATGATTCACAGCTTGTCATGTCCCATGTTGATTCTTAGAGTGAAATCCCATTGCTGAACTGTCAGAGAAGGAGGTAGGATCAAGTGAATGCTTACCAGGATTCAAAGATACGGTGGGGAGAAGCCCTTTTTTGTGCTTTCATTTTGTCCTGTCATGAGCCATCCTGCATGATGATGTTTAGACATCACACTATACCCTGATCCTAAGTAAACAGCACAGTAAGCGCACACACTGGAAATACAGGCCTGGTAATTGCTCATCAGGATGCTACTGTAGGATACTGAGTCAATGTAACAGGACTGATTGAAACCACATTAGAACACAAGGAAAATCCATTGTTTCCATTTTTTACATCGTGTTACAGGGTAGAAAGGAGATTAAGAGGATAGAGAGACATAGCTTTGCTCTGGGGATTTTAAACCTAGAGTCTGGAAGGGGCTTTTTCCGACTTCACTTTTGTGTAAAGCGAGACAAGAAAAATTACTGACAGTAAATAGATGAGTTTGATAAGGTCTCCTAAATGTGAGTCTTATCTCTCTCTCAGTTTGAAACAGCCATGGGAAAAATAGGCCACAATGTCACTCAAGCTTTTAATTAAAATCAGAGGAAAAGCCTGTATCTACATGTGTGTACATGTTTTCCCAGGAGAGTAGTTTTCAAAATCTGTTTTCATACTAAACATTCATCACCGGACTGAACTTGCTGTTTTAATAGTTTCTTTCCTTTTTTGGTATGTTCCTGCTCTATTCTCCTTTCATCAAACATAGCAAATGACACAGTCTAAGACGACCAGAAAAACAGAGAGACAGAAGAAAAGGGGTGGTGTGACCCTCTGTCTATTAATCAGTAGCTAAAGCATAGGCTCACATCACAAGAGGAGATAACACTGAGTGTTGTCACATGAGTGAAAATAATGGCTGGAACATTCCCCTTTTTTCTGATAGCCACTTGTCCGAATGCCGAGATGTGGACTGACAAAGACACGTACAAGGCTGGAAAACAGAGAGCCGCTGTCAGGCCTTTGACTGATAACAGCCTGAGTGAGTGGAACACGTCAGAACGGATAACACTGGCCTAAATGTGATTATGGTTCATCATCAGTTAGAAAGCCCTTCTCGATCTGTGCCATCTTCGTATTTTATCAGACATGACGTAAAGCAGCCATTAGTAGTTCAATGCTACAGAAAAACAATGTCATTGTATTAAAATGAGATTTCATTAGAGTGCTTTGTTCCTGAAGTACACACTGTTATGGTGTTTGGCAAAATGTCTGGATCAAACTGAATAAAGCTGTGTTAGATGTGGTAAATTGTGGCCAGGTAATGCTGTTTCAGAGTGTAACTTTAGATGTTGTTACTTTGTCCTAATACACAATGTCTTACCCATTTACTGTTCTACTATACCGCACAACTCTGAATTTACAAGCAAACAAACAAATAACCAAAATAGGCATAACATTACAATCACTGACAGGGAAAGCACATCCCTTATGCGGATCTTTATATATGATTTCATCAAGGAATCCTTCTTATGCCTTGGTGGTAAAGATTATATAATGTAAGTATATCTTTATTTTCATTATTATTGCTATGTGTGCCAAACCTAAACTTACATCTGGATATCACCCTTAAACAAAACAAAAAAATCACTGTGAAAGAACAAATCAGGAACTATAAAATGCAGCTTGGTGCCTCTGTTCTACCAAAATCTGGAATCAACACCTGCCTTACACAAATGTAGTGTCGTGTTGGCAAGATCTATTCAGCATTCTTTCATTGCTACTACAATATTTGTAACAATTCTATACCATAATAGCATTGGGAAATATCCAAGCAAGCTCTAATGTTTCTGGGGATTTCTGATCAAAGTACTGAATAGTGAATAGTTTTAAACCTTAAACATTGCCTAATTTAGTTGCTCATGTGGTGACAGCATTCCTAATAGAAATTTGTGCTTAATATTCACTTCATAATAATGATTTGATGAACACTAAATTGACCTGCATTAAATGATAATCAAGCTAAACATAGCAACTACTAAACACCGTTTTGACTTTGTCTAAACATTGAAGAACTAAACAGAACCAAGAGGCTTTTCATTTTCAGAATGTTTCCTTAGTGAGTCCCTGATGTCGTTCAATAACTTGTTGGTTGACGTCAATAAATCTTCCTGAGGACAGTTGACAAAATCTCTCTTTAAAAGTCGTTGCTATGGTTATTTTGGCAGCGGTGTGACCTTTCCAGCTATTTCAGTTCTATTGACTTCTACTATGAAAGATGCAAACTCTCTAATGCCTGAGGCCCTAGGTCCATGACAATGTGACTAGTCACTAGTCAAAGTAACTGAGCGGTTGCTTTTCAAAATCTAAAATCTGAATGGATTTAATTTACTTTTCCCTTATTGAAACTCTTAATACAGTTGGGAGTTTAATTATTCAAATATATTTAAGGTGGTGAGTTTTAAGTGTGATGTGTGTTGAAAAAGTTTATGATGAATGATTCTTGGGGAACTAAAAGTTGTTTTAATTTGAGAAAATATATCTCACATTGTTGACTAAATAACCTAATATTATATCTGAATTTTGGTTCTTGTCAGTGAAAGTACATCTTTATCAAGGAATATAAACAATCAGACTGTTTAGTGTTCACGAGGATTTCAATTATGTACCGGTGATGAAACACTGATCTACATGCTTGCTGAAACCACCCACAATATACATCAACCCACTGAGTGATCAAAAGTCAAGTTATTAGGGAAACAGCACAACAGGGACTTTAATTAACCTGAAATACTTTAAAATTATATTCAGGCATTTGTGTAGCTGGAGGCGAATGTCTAGCAAACGGGGGAGTCTGAGTTTAGAAAAATTTAGAGTCAAAGCAGCTGTTTTATTTGTGTTGTGGGATTTAGAAAGCAACTGGAGCAGAGATCAATAAGGTTTAATAGGCCTGGGAATGAAATCATGCCAAAGTGTCCCATGTCAATGACTCTGCTTATCTCTCTGTGCCAAACTCCAGTCTACTCACTCATGCTTACTCACCTCCAGATTAGTGATATTGAACTGGAGAGGCAGTAGAAGTACTGAGGAAAGCCTGAGTTTAATTTTGAGTGTTTGATTTAGAGCAATAGGTATTTCCCTACATAACCAAGAGTAGATATTTGGAAGAAGTCTCCAGGATGGTCATTACATGTATTTGTTCACTAAATATTCAAGAAATCGGAAATTTTTGAAGAGACAAAGCATTGAACAGACTTTGAATATTTACTTTTTTTTTTTTTACCAATCCTTTTCACACATAAATTGTGCGAAATTTGTGTCCACAAATCTGCCATTAATCAACTACATTTGCAATGTTTTTCTTCAATTTGTTTTAAACAATATTCTTGTTTTGGAACAAAACATTTATTGTGATTACTCCGAAAATGTTAACTACTGAAGGAATTGCAATAAATGTATTTAAGCTAGATAATCAAGGTGTTAAAATAAGTTTAACTGAAATTACACATATGCACATGTTGCAAAACGTTTTATAACAGGGAAAGCATTAGAAGCCAGTATTTACTATGCCTCATATTATCAATGAGGATAGGGGCAACATATTTATTTATTTCAATAGGCAAATGCATAATTAGGTCCATCCTGTTTTGAATGAAAAATTGGAAATGTAAAAAAAAGGTTTAGAAATGAAATGATTTAGAAAGTAATAGTGAAAAAAATACTTTTATTATTCAAAGATGTGTTGAAACAAAGCTGTATTTCTCCTGTCAAAATGATCTCAGTATAGACAGAATCTTTCACCTTACTTAATGAGATAAAGCAGCATTTGTATTTGCCACATTTGCTATGTGTGATTATATTCAAAAAGAAGATTGACTTATCAGAGAAATCAGTGTTAATCTCTAGTCAGCATCAATCTTCCCACAGACTCTCCATGGTGACATCTGTTTTTGTTTATAGGTAGCCATATTTGGCATAACACCACTAAGCTTTAAACTTTATGAAATATCATTTTATGTTTTGCAAAGGCTGTAAACATTAGCAGTTAAGCCCCACATAACATGGCTAATCAGGTACTGAGTAGTCGTTGGCTAATAACATCTAATTTAAAATTCAAGTTTTGCAATCAGACTGAGAGTTTTGTAAAAAAAAAAAAAAAATACAATTATATACATGATTAAAGAACAACATACGTGGGCAGAAGAAAAGCAATCCTTGCAGTAGGTAATGCGCATACAGTATGTCAGGGATAGATAAAGAACGTCCAGCAACAATATCACCTGCTTACTGTATTTTCATTCAAACTTAACTAGCTTAGGTTACTCATTTGAGTGATGAAAAATCAAATAAATGTAACTAGTTAGTACCCACCTCTGTTCCATACATATCCGGTTACCCTGATTTAGAAAACAAACTTGCACCTAATTTGTAAACCTACAAACCAAACACGAATTTTAGCCATTTTTTATTTTTGAATGAAGACAAGATTCATAAGGAAAACAAAGCAAGAAAAATAACGTCAGAAGGCCACTTGTTTCATTCCAACCTATACAATGATGGTGTGTTATTTACATTTTTATATAATTTGAGCTTGCCTTTGATTTGGTTTAACAATCCTTTTTGACATAATTGATTAACTGTATTAGATTTATTAATAGTCCAATTCTTTGTTGGCAGAATGGAAATCATGTTATGGTTAAAAGAAATTGCTCTTAGGCCATCAATTGATTGTATATGGTTTATAGTATTGAAAGACAAGGTGTTAGTAGCTGGTTTTATTTTTTTAAACAGCTATTATGTATAAACCACATACAGTGCTTTTCCCATGACAGGTATTATTGTTTTTATTTGTTTCTAAAATATTATCCACATGTAGTGTATCATACCTTTTTCTTCAGTTTTTCCACCTGCATCACATAGAACTTTTTTGTAGCATTGTACAAAACGTAAAGAAAAAAACAAACAAGCAAAACCTTCTTCTGGCACTCTCTGATAAGGCATGTGCACATGCACCCTGCTATTCCCTTATCTCAATGACACGCTCAGAACGCCCCCATGCCAGTGCTGAGCATGACATGTGCAGACCAGCAATATTAGTGTGATAGGAATAGGCCCTTTTATGCAAGGACGTGACAAACATAACAAATAATACAAAAATGTGAGCAGTTGTCATCATCTTTCTAAACCAGTTTTTCCATCACAGGTTAAGGCAGGGTGAACTAAGGCCTGGAACTGACTGGAACATGAATTTAAGATGGAGCAGAGAGGCATGTGTTGGTCAGGTACGTTTGTCTGCCTGTCACATGGTGGGAACAGATGCTGTTGTTAGGATCTGTAATGGCACTGATGTGCTGGAGCTTGACCTGAATGGAACAATCTTTATATCCAGTATTTGCAAATGTATATCAAATAAAGAAGGTTTTTGTACAAAGATTATGGAATGGGCTTATAAACATGACAACATAGAAACATTAATGTTGGGATTAATGCTTTGTTAAGTAATACTGTACGTGTAGTGGGAAAATATTTTTCAACTATTCACCCTAGTTAAATAAACGGAGATCGATGGACTTCACTCAGTCGGCACATTACTTATCATACATTTGCAAAGAGAGAACAGTTCATCATACGGCCCTTATAGGCGCAGTATTCAGCTCTGTTCTGCCTTGAGAGCGTTTATTCCCCCTTACTTACAACAATAGAAGTAGTCAGAGTCAAACAAATGATAGACACTTTAGTTAACAGTAACATGTTATAAATAAACCTTGAGAAAGAATCTGGCCTACAAACACCATCCTGCAGAGAATTGTGTGGCCTTGCAGATGAAAGAAACTGAGTGAAAATTTTTATAATGAGTAAATAGGACAAATCAATATATGAAATTGGAGAAATCTAAATTTTCCAACAACACGCGTTACACTAACTGTTACTTTCGTGGCATCAAGCACTGTAACTAATTAGTTTGTAAAAGACAGAAAGTAAAAGTTGGTAAAATTATTTTAAAAAAATTATTATGTTTTTAATATACCTATGGGAATTAGATTATGTACGCAGTTTTGATTAAATTTCACCATATTGTAAACCACATATTTACAATGTATTTTCTGGGACTTGTATCTCAGTATTGCCAGAGCCCAACAGTCAAACCCATTTAATCTCTGACTATATAGATACATTTGTTATTGACCAATCAGCTAAGAGCAATATTTCTGCTTTATACATAAACACACCAACAGTACATTTGTGTTGCATTACCTCAACAAAAGACACCTTTATACATTTAGACTTGGACTCATTCTAACATACAGTATAAGCTGTAATAAAAAAAAAGTTCAGCCTAACCCACCAAGTTCCTCTCTTTGGAGAAGCGTTCCACATAATGTATACCTACAATTGTCCTTGGCTAGGTCTCGACAGATGAAAAGGAAATACTATGATTACAAAAAAGGTAAAATAGTCTTACATTCAGGAGCTTGACTCTGAATGTTAGAGTTTTATTGGCACATATTGCTCTATTACTTGCCAGATACGTTTTAGCAGATGACCCAGATTTTATTTGTTTTTATTTTTTAAGGCCTAGTAAATGTGTGGGCTGCTGAACACTATTGACCTTGATAAGTGCTTTGGGGTTGAAAGCCTCTTGAGTAAAAGTGTCTATATTGCAAAGAACAAAGAAAACACTATGTGATAAAAAGTAGTAAAAACAGAGGTGAAACTGTTACATTGGGATAAAATGGACACAAAGATAATAGAGTTTGAATTCAAAAGACTTTATAATGAGAGAGTTACTATAAGAGGGATAAAAGAAAAAAAAGTGTTAATGTATTTTATAACAAGATTTCTGAGTTATTGTTCATGCTAGGGGTTTCCTGAAGCAAGTAGGGGTAGCAGAATAAATTGGAATGATGTACAGGAGTACCATTTTTAGGGACACAGAGTAGAGGTATGACTTGTGACATATTTTCAAGATAATAAGATTATTGGTCAAATAACTAATCAGTTTCGTATTTATCGGATGTTAATAATTTGCTTACTTGTGAGACTGGACGTCTGGAACTTGGATTATTATTTTGCACATTTATTAATCCTTAACCACAGGGGAAAGGTTTTCTTTGCTTACTCAAGTTGTTAACTTGAGTAAGCAAGTTAACAACTTGCTGTCTAAGAGAAGCTGATTCTTCTCTTAGACAGTCATGGCTATCCAACTTTTCCTATTGCCGTTGATGCCTTGCACAAATTATTGCCATTACTTCCGGCACAAACTAGAACTCCATTTGTTTACATGCTAACAGGAGGCTATAAGTGCAAATCTTCCTGGTCCAAGGCAAGGATTTGGGCAAAAATATGTGCTAGCATAGGCTGACACTGTCAAGAACCGAGGACAGATGGACCCAGTATTCAGGAGAGACAGTCAGTAGGAAAGTTCAAAAGATTTATTAAAATAAAAACAAAGCGGAGCTGTGGCTCGCGGACACTGCAGGCGGGGGGCGGGGCACCGCCCAATCTCAGACACTCTGGGGGAGAAACACAGGTAAGTGACCACGATCAACTGATAGATTAACTGTGTTGGTCACTTACCTGGTTTAACAGTCCAGACCACGAGTGTCCCCAGTGCTGCAGTCCCAGAGGTGATGGTGGAAGCTGATCCTGGTGAGGGATCCAGAACTGACAGAAACAGGCAGGATCCAGATCAGGCAGGAACAGAGACAGGTGGCAGGATCCAGACTTCCAGGCATCCACAGGCTTCCAGGAGGGTTCAGAGTCAGACTGGGACCAGAAGCATGACCAGGTGGTCACGCACAGGAGCAGACAGGATCAGGTGCAGACAGGCAGGCACAGTGGAAGAGGGTAGCCGAGACAGGACGTAGGAACAGGAACTTGAAGCAGACTTTAAACTGGTCTCCACCCTGGAGCCAGGCTTACTTGGATAAAAACTGAACCTCCCCCCATAATGAGCCAAAAACCCAGAGGACTCCACAGGGGAGGAACAGTGGACGATCAGGAGACGAGACAAACACTAAAACCCTCTTTCCACTGGCAGCTAGGATCCAAGACATGAACCAAATAAAAACTGAACAGAAAGACTGACAGAAAGACAAGCAATGATCTGGCACTGAATGCTCAGGCTGAACTGAATATAAACCACAGGAAACAGGTGAGAGGAATAAATTATGATTGAGGCAGGGAAGGAAGAGGGCAGGTGAGAGGAATTACTAATTAGGGGAGAGCAAACAGGCCAGATCATGACAGACACAGCCGAAATTTAGCAATATTGTCACTGTCTACGCTTATTCAGGGATGGAAGGAAGACCTGAAAAAAGTGGCTGCAGATAACCTACAATAGCATATTTAGCTACGTTATTAACTCTGCTTTCTCAGACAGCTAAGCAATGAACAATCTAAAAAGATGCAAGGCTTATCAATATCTCCACAGTAATAAAGTTGGTGTGTTGTATTAAAAGAGTCAGACATAATCTGGCACATTTATTTCAATAACATTCATATTTAGAGGGGTGCCAATTATCTTAATTTCAACAGAATCAATCTTATTTATTAAGAATCTCTAAAAGCATTACTGCTAAGAGCAGAGGGCATAATTTGCTACCAAGAGCTGGCTCCAAGATGTGACATCAGAGGGAGTTAAATCCTGTTCTCATTCGATTACACAATATTTGCATAGTACACCAATCAGTCATGACAAATTATCAAGTGGCCTGAAAGTATGCTGTATCTGCTTGCATGGATTTCAATTGAATCCTAAAGGTGTGCTTCAGTATCTGGCCCCAGAATGTTAGTAGCAAAACATTTGAACTCTTTAAGTTCTGAATATCGTTCTCTGTACTGTATGTACAAAAGCAAAATATGATAGAAATCACAAATTAAGAAAATACATAAGCACAATATATGAACAATATAACACCAACAACACACCAAAAGCTTGGGAAAAAGCCTGCATTATGACCAGTTAATTTCTTAGATAAGGCCAGTAATAACAAAGTTTCCCCACATTCATCAGTGTGGTTTTGCCACCCATTGGTCCTTTCTTGGACTTTTGATAGAGAGCACTGTACACAAGGAACACCCCATAGGAGCTGCCATAAGCCAGTTTTCTAGCCATAACAACCATTATTTGTGCATATTCATCTGCTTCAAACAGGACCAAATGTTCACCTGCTGTCCAATATTATTTAACGACCCCATTCCACTTTGATAATGAAATAATCAGATGTAATCATTTTTTCTGGTTTAGAGTGTTATCATGATTGGTGTATGCTAGGATTGGTGTTTCTTCGTGGCATGCTTTTCTTTCAGGGCACAAGGTTTTATATTTCTTATGCTTTTTAATGCAATCTTGGGAGCAACATCTCATCCCCTCCTCCCCTTGTGCCTTTCACATGACCAGTATCACACCAAGACAAAACAAGCAACTTTAAGGTTAGTCAAAGGACAGTGATCAATAATGCTCCTGTAACTCCTACTTAATCTCCATAATGAGCCTTATTGCAGCAATTAATCATGCCTTAGCAGCCAGCATCCAAGAATAATGCTACAAGGAGAAAGGCTGATCCCAACTGGCACAGGCCATAGTATTCCATATAAAAAAAAAATCCAGCTTACACTAAATATACTGGCCTATTGAATTAAGCTGATAATATTTTTTTTTTGCAGGTTGAGGTTTAGTTGAAAAATGAATACAAGTTTATTATTAAAGCTCATAAACAAAGCATAACAAAACAAACAATAGAAGGTTGTTTCATGCAACAAAAAAAAAACAGTGGTACAGTGATATACAGGGGGACAGAGGTGCATGATGTACATTGAGAGCACAGCAGACTACTGTATGCCATAAAAGATTTCACCTTTTTAGACAAAGTATGATACAAAATAGTGAAAAATTTGTGATTTTTTTTCCCAATCAATAGATGTATGTTTCTTTATTGAATATTTTTCATTTTGTACACTATTACAACTTTTAGATTAGGTTTCTTGTAAAATTAAGCAACTGTAACATATATGTGCCTTTAGTTGAAACACCACATTTTTTGTCATTATACTAAGCTCAATCATCATGTAAAGCTCAGCTCCTACTCTGGGTCTTGTAAGAGTCAGATTTGATAAACAGATTTGATTTAACAGTGTTTGTTATATTTTCTTAAACCGATGGAATCCTACGCAGCATGATCAAGCTTTGCTCTTATTGGATTTGCATAAATGGCTACTCAATCCTCCCTGTGAGCAGGCAAAAACCAGCAAAATATGTTGGGTAGCAGGCAGCAGATGACATAAGGCCCTTATGAAGAACAATTCAGCTACATTTAGAAATCTATTGATTCTGTCCCAACCTAATAGAAGGTGATGAAGGCACAGAGGTGAATCCATTATAGGGTGGGAAGCTGTGCAAGCAATGCAGCTGGACCATGTGTGTCCTTTCCCATTTGTCCTTGCCACAATATACAGAGCTGGAGAAAGAAGAAGCAGGTGTGGATTAAGTATGCCACTCTACTTGTGAAAATGGGAATACTGTCTTTGAGTCCAGGCAGTAACATAACAAATCACATGGATACTTTGTAAAAAAAAAAAAAAAAAAAAAATGTCTAAAAGTAAGCAAATTAAGAATGCAAAATGAAACAAGTCATCTGAAAAAAGTTACAATCATTTAATGATAATGATTCTTTAGAAAGTTTAGAATTAACATATTTTATACTAGTTGGGGCAAGACATTGACGCTAACTTCTAGTCAAAGTGCTCAAAAACAATGTAGGCTTCTATTTCTACCAAGTGCTCTAAGTCTATGACATGAGTATAGCATATTTTCAGAACTAATAAAATTACAGTATTACATCACTTGGGGTATAAAACACGTACACATTTTTGGTACAAATATGATGGGAAATTTCTTAGGGATGGTTAAAACAGAACAAAGGAAAACAAATTCATAATTTAATTAGGGTAGATTATGGTGCCTTTGCTTCTCCCTGATAAATGTAAATGAAGCAGAAAAAAGGCAAATTTCTTTCAGTCTTTCTTGACAGAGCCCTATAAGGATCATGACTTGACTTAGAGTTATAGATGCCCTTAGAGCAATTGGTTTGCGACCAGCAACAGTATCAGCCATTACACAATCAAATAACAAATAAATGTAAGACAGAAAGATAGAAGACAACCATACATAAAATAAAAATATGCATATGTATCCAATTATGTATATACAAAGGCTAGGTCTAAGTTTGTCTAGGTCTAAGTCTAAAATTATGGTCTTAAAAAGCCAATAAAACCAGGGTGAAGACCAAAATTTAAACAGAAATTTCTAGAAGGAAACAAATAAAATCCAATCCAATCAATACTTTTCCAGAAACAGTATGTTTATTAATTTTAAAAGCAAAAATGTCTACATTATGGTTACCTCAGGGCATTGTTTGGATTTTTGCAAAGGACAAGTTTGAATAGAATATTTATTTTATTTTTCTGATTTCAATTCAAAGTTGGTTGTTTCATATTTTCTTACAACCAGCAATGATTGACATCAAATAATTGTGGTGAAAACAGCATCCCATTACTAAGTTCTTAATCACAGATTGCATCTAGCCACTGAGAAGATAGCTGAGGAGGTTCGGCAGAAACAAAGCTCTCATGATTTACCTACACTTGCCATTTCAGTGGCATTGCTGTGGGCCAAACTGCTTGACTGTTTCCATGAAGGTCTTTGTGACATTTGATTAAAAATCCTTTTGGGAGTTCCTGCATGCATCTTCTGGACTTGTTTGAAGTATTTGCGCTCAGCAGAGGTGTATAAACAGCCCCTGTGAAGCCTGTAGGACTTTTCTTTAAGAACTTAAAAGTGTGTGTCATTCCATCTTAAATCTTTAGAGCAACAATTCACTTCTCATGAGTGAGAGGCTGAAGAAAGTTCAAACAAGGTATTCTGGCTAAGCACCAAGTGATTATACTTACTTCTAAAACAGACTAAGCTAAATAACTCAAATCAATGTATTATATTTAATTATGTCTTTTTTATTCTTTTTTATTGTTTCAATGCATTTTAATCTATTCACAGAAGCATCTATCGATCTAATTAAATCAATAGCTATTTGTTTTTCTTTTCTTTTTATTTATTTCACATCTTTTCTCATGATGTTAAAGTATACTTTAATGAAATAGGTATAATCACAAATTATACCACTGGTGCTTTCATCACCAGTGTGCTGCCAGCCTAGGGTCGCTGTCTACACTACATGTCATACAAATTAGGAATTTGCTGAATAGCGCTTACACTCTATGAGTTGTACAATTCATAAAAGTTGTAAAAAACAAATAAAATTTCAAAATAGATCAAATACTTTTTTCAGAAAAAAATATTATAAATTACTATGTAAAATAGTACTAAGTGTGTAAAATCAAGATTTTATTAATACCTTCCCAAACTATTTCTTTGTTACTTTGTTTAATAAAAAAATTGAAAATGTTCAAGTCCCCAAATTAGATCCTCTTATCCAAACATGTTTATAGCATAATTTCTTTTATTTACGTTTTTTATTTTATCTGGCTGTGTGTTTCCGGGATGGGGCCACCAGTGGAGCTGGTTGACAGTTACCTTTTGTATCTCTACTTCTTTCTCCTTGAACCCCAATCGGCCTCTGCAGATGGCCACTCAGCCTGGTTCTGCTGGATATTTCTTCCTTTTAAAAGGGTGTTTTGCTCTCCACTGTCGCTATAAGCATGCTTTGTGTAAGGGATTGCTTTTGAGTCAATACGTTGATGTAATCATATAGAAAACTTTGAATCAATCTGACTGTACTACATGGTTAGATTGTCTCTGTAAAGTGCCTTGAGATGACGTGTTGTAAATTTGGGCTATAAAAATAAACTGAATTGAATTGAAGGTGCAGTATTCGTTAGGGCAAGGGTTTGGAAAGCCAAAACAGCTCGTTGTGAAGAGGGTTGAATGAGGAGATTTTCTTTTACATGTTGTTCGTCTAATCCTAGACAAATTTTCCTGCTCAAACAGCAAAAAATGCTCTGGGGGTCTATTGTAAATACAGTAGTTGCTTTATTTCTAAATGTAGAATCATATGGGACATTTAAGTTTCCAGTGCATTAAAAATATTTATTTGCCAAGAAAGGTA
>NW_015150459.1:1395738-1404365 GCF_000732505.1 Cyprinodon variegatus | reverse complement strand
CATACCCACCTCACACTTCCCCTTCCAAGCACATATAGCTGTGAAAACATAAAATAACTTTTCTTGTATTTGTAGTTTGCTCCTTCTGGGATGCTGAGGAGACAAAAGAGGAATCTGCTCTCTTTCTTTGACATATATTGCTCATTTTGACATAATAAACATAACAAATAACATTACACAACTCTAATAAAACTTATAAAATTAGTTGATAGACGATATATATTTTCTCTGTGGGTGTGTAAAGTGCTACAGTACCTTCTTGTAATACTCTTGTCTGGAAAAATAAAGAAGAATCAAATACCAAGGGAGTTCCTCAAGGTTCAATTTTGGCACCTGCCCTGTTTACTATTTTTATAAATGACAATGGAAATAACTTGAGATCTGTTAAATTTCACCTCTATGCTGATGACACCATAATATATTCAATTGCCTCTTCAGTTAACATTGCTTTGAATGATCTCAGTCAGGTCTCCCTACATCAGCTGAAGTTGGTCCTAAATGTAAAAAAGACAAAATTCATGACATTCACTAAAGATCGCTCCCAAAACTCACAGTATCACGGCATTAAGACCTTAAGTGGAGAAGCAATTGAGATTGTGTCCTGTTATGATTACCTGGGTATCTGGATAGATGACAAATTGTCTTTCACAACACATTTAGATAATATGTTAAAAAAGCTGAAAGCCCTGCTCGGCTTTTACTACAGACAAAAATGCTCTTTGATTCCCTCAGTGAGGAAAAGACTTGCTCAGACCACCTTCCTTCCTGTTCTGGACGATGGAGACATCATATATATGAATGCTGCCTCCTCAACTGTCCACTCCCTGGACACAGTTTATCATAGTGCTTTACGTTTCATCACCAACTCTGCCTTCAGGACTCATCATTGTGAACTGTATGCTATGGTTTCATGGCCCTCTCTAAGCCTCAGAAGACAACATCATTGGCTTACTTTCGTTTACAAGGCCATCCTGAGTAAACTCCCTCCATACCTGTGTCACCTCATGTCTGTAGCTAACAGTGGTTACTCACGCTCTTCAAGTCGTGTTCTTTACACTATTCCCAGGATCAACACAGATCTTGGCAAAACATCATTTTTCTATGCAGCACCATGGTCGTGGCACAATATTCAAAACTCCCTGCAATTACGGCCTCTTATTCCGCTACAGCATTTTAAATCACTATTGAAAACCGTTTGCACAAAAAATTGTAACTGATATTCTAGAGTCTAGTTTATGATTGATTTTATTATGTTGTCCTGTGTTCTTATATGTCTTACTGCTGCCTCTTGGTCAGGTCTCCCTCAAAAAAGAGATGTTATCTCAAGGTACTTCCTGGTAAAATAAAGGTAAAATAAAATAAAATAAATAAATAAACCCCACTATTTATATGACACAACAAGAGTGACCTCTTACTCATTCTCACAAATGTCAATAGCTTGACAAATATTTGTTGGGGTTGTGGTTCCAAGTTTCTTTCATTTTATAGCCCTGAAACAGTATTGCTGGCATAATGAAAGCCTGAGGGCACATGTGTGTCAGGCGAAATTATAGAGAATGTTTTTAGTGTTGCCATCTATTTTGGTGACGAAAATAGATGGCAATAACAAATAAAACATCTTCTTTAGTAAATGGCCGGCAACAATTTAGATTGTAAGCATGGGTACTTAAGTTAGTTTGTTTGGGTACTTGTGTTGAGTTGATGTACAATAATTGTTAGTTTGACTTTAACATACTGCTGTTATTATAGCCTAGTAAACTAGTCCAACCCGCCAGCGGCCAAAATCATTTTTTGCCTGTGAGTGGTCTAGCCTCGATCAATGCCCCAGGCCCTAGAACTGGCTGGTCATTCACCACGCAGAGATGTGTTTTGAATTTTTGGATGCAAAGCGGGCGGGGTTTTGAGGGTATGACGACAAAGCTGCGCGACGCTGGAGAAAGCACAACATGGACGGTGGCAACAACTATCGTACAGTTCTCATTTGACTCAGCTTTGGAATCAGTTTTGGAAGGATTAGACTTGTGGTTTTCGTTGAAAGGTACGCAGGAAGAGGCTCTACGCTGATTCATTTTTTAAGAAGGACGTATTCGCTGTTTTACCGACTGGCTGTTTGTTTATACTCCCTCACCAGCTTTTTGTCGTGCTTTCTACGTCACAGTCAGTGGTGTCAAAAGTAGACAAATTTTTTACTTGAGCAGAAGTATAGATACTGCAGTTTATAAACACCCTGGTAAAAGTTGAAATATCAACTTGACCTCTTTACTCAAGTAAAAGTAAAAAAGTATGTGCTCCAAAAACTACCTAAAGTATAAAGTAACCTTTAAAAAAAACAGCCAGATGCCACTATATGAATTGAAAGATACATTTTTCGACTATTTCGAAAATTCTTTGAGATAGGGCCGACCTTTCAGACATTTCAACATCTTTTTCTAAATCCAACATTGTAGCATGGCATAGACAATTCACGTTTGCAGTTTGAAGAACACCTGCTTGCTTCTGATGATTTCCTTTGGCGTCAGCACAAATGTGACGAATAGCAAACCAATGAGTGATTTTGTTATATGACTCATCCAATTATATTAGTTTTCACTAGATGTGGATGGCACTAATGATCTGCATTGGATGGGGCACATGATGTGAAATAAATATATATAAACATTAAACATTATTGTTTGTTTTAAAAATGCAAGGAATAGAAAGTACAGATACTTGTGTGAAAATGTAATGAGTAGAAGTAAGAATTAGGAAGAAATATAAGTAATGGAGTAAAGTATAGATACCTAAAAAGTGTACTTCAATAGAGTATCGAAGTATTTGTACTTCGTAACTTGACACCTTTGGTCACAGTCAGTGGCACTCATTGGTCAGAGCGTTGGCCAATAGGCACAGACATGGTTTGAAAGACAACGGGTTGTTCTCATCAACAATCTTCCGATGTCTTATTCATCCGGGCCAGACTAAATTACACATTTAATCTCACATTTAGTCTGGTTGATCAGGCTACTGTTGTTAAGCTTTTGTGACAAATGACTATATCAAGATTGGGACCTCATATGAAGCCATGTTTGATGTCTATTATTTTTACTTTCAGCACTAAAGACATGTGTTGACTCTGCAGGTTTGCCATATGCTGCTGAGAATAGAGTGAGAAAACTTTGTCCAAAAAAAGTATAGGATCTTTGCTCAGTTTTAAAAGCCACCTCAAAACGACACTCTGATCCAAGCTCTCAGTTTTTCCTAAAAATTTGCAAGATTTGAATGTCCACTTCAAACCAGATCTGCAAATTTCCTGAAATCATAAGCATCAACTGTCTCATCAAATTTATATCTGGAGAAATTACTCTGACAGGGTTCCTCTGGGTCCTACTATTCTAGAATGCCTTTTGTCAATGTGCTGTAAAAAGACTTCAGCCTCTGGCTTTAACCATCAGATTGACTAATGCCTAGCACATCAGTGACCTAATTCAAATTTCTGTAAAATGTTCACCATTAAACACTTACAGAACAACTTTCTTAATGCTAAGATTATATCATAACCTGATCTTTGAAGGAAAACATTGCACTGGAATTTATTTAGGAGTTTGATATTAAAAGATGGTTGCATACTTACACACGATCTATCACCTAAGACACCAATGAAATACATGTATGGAAATATACAGCATTTACAAACTTCTTATTGAAATGTATTTTAGTTATTGAATTGAGTGCAAACAATTTTGAATATATGAATACTTTCCAAGTTTCTGAAACTACACTTTTGTGAGATATGTAGTGGCTGTACCTCTTCAAAACAATATTGTGCTCTGCTGGAAACCTGTCTTTTTATGTACTTTGGGATATAAAAGAAACAGCAGTGTTAAAGCATGTGTTACATAACGAATGCATAAAGTCTTGAAAATAAACGATAACACCTTAGTAGATTTATGTCAATGTACTTGAAATAGAGGAAAAAATGTGACCTTTACCTTAGCACAGTATAAATAAAATCTACTATAAAACCTTTATATGGTACAGCCTATATTGCTGTTGTACAATGTGAGTTACAATGAGTCACCATGTGAGTTGTCAGAGAAGTTTAGTCTGTGCTGAGTATGCTCAGCCTTACTGCCTTTAGCAAAACAAGTTTGCATGTCAAAGGTGCAGTTTTTGTTTATGAGAATTGTGGAGGATGCATAGCCACAAAATAAATGATGTATAAAATCTGAATACACCGAGAACAAATAAAACAATGAGGTCACAATGTAATGAATTAAAGTGGGGCAAATAATAACCCTGATTATTCAATATTTAGCACATATTTTCGTAGTGTGCAATGAATATGTATCACTAATTGACAAAATTCAAAGTATATTAGGTAGAACAACAGTCATGTTAAACCAAAAGTATACCTTCTTTTTTTCCAGGCTTTCCACATCATGCATACTTAAGAATTAGTTTTTAAACCCAGCCCTTAGTATTAAAAATCAAAATTCAAACAATCCATAATTTTATCATCTATTTGACTAAAATGAGACTGTAGCTTGTTATTGTCAGGTTGTGTGGACATTTGTAGAGAAACTAAATGCAGTAATAAAAGCTGAGGTGGTTTCTTGCAGATTTAATAATGAGTGGCGCAACAGAAACATAAATCCAGAAATAACTAATCAAGGAACACAGGAACCAGAACAAAGTGGAACACATACCGGTAAGTCAAGGCGATAAAGGGAATCCAGCCCAGAGTAACTGCAGAGTAGTAGTATATATGCCAAACAGAATAATGAATGGCGTAATCAGCTGATTGGGGGCAGGTGTGGATAGAAGGATCTAGATGGACGCTAGGGGAAGGGAACTGGCACAAGGGGGCAACCGAGAATAAACAAGAAATACCTGAACTCAATTACAAACAGAAAACTTAAACAGAACCAAAAAGTCAAGACAGGGCAGAATCACGACAATGAAAAGATAAGTACTTTACATCCACACATTTTAGAGCAGTACAGGTCATATAGCGTCTTTTCAGTTGAAGGTTGTTCACCATAACATTTTGTTTAGGTAGGCTTGAACCACCTATCAAGAGGCAGAGTTGCTTTAGAGAGTATTAAAAAAAACCTCCCCCCACTCATACTGTAAAAACCATGACTACTTGAAAAATACGTTTTTATTTTTTATACTACTAATTTTAAATTATGTTGAAAAAATTCTTCAGATTCAATGGTGGTTATTCTAATACCCCTTAATATCATCCAGACTGACCAGTATCATTCAAATATCACATCAATAAGTACATACTCTAACTGTTTTTTTATTTAACCTCAATATAAAGACATCTGTTCTTTGAGGCCTTGGAGGGAATATATATGAAAACAAAAACATGGTGAAACCCAAGGAAGATAGTGGATTGCAAAGTTTAAAGCAATGTTACAGTTAGTCAAATATGACGCATTTCTCAGAGCACTCTTTAATTCATCATCAAAAACTGGAAAACCTAATAAGATTGCTAAGAGAAATTTTCTACTGTGTCTTGTATTATTGTGCCCCCTGAAAAAGCTCAGGGGGCACAACAAATACAAAGATGTTGGTCTGATCAGGTAAGACCAAATATAAACATTTATGGCTAGGGTCATTAGTATCAACATTTCATATTAACTTATTCACACCTTCCCCAAAGTGAAACAGGTTCCAGCAGCATCATGCTGTGAGGGGGTTTTCTGCATGCTTAGTCAGGATGCTGGGTTTTGATCAGTTTTTATTGCACCATGTTTTACGCAGAATGATACATATCACAAAATCCGGTTGAACATGTTTGGCGATATTACAACACCGATTTACACAAATTATCTTATCTTAGAGAGCCAAGAATATTTTGCGAGCATGGGAAATATTTAGAAGTGTAAAACTGATAGCAACAGAAACCCCATAATCTCTGGGCTCTATTTAAAGCAGAGGTGTGTAACTTTTGACCCAAGTACTAAACTTGAAGTATATTAAGTTATTCGACAAGTCAAAATTACAGGGTACATGTCTCCTTTAACATACCAGTAAGTGGGAGTAAATCTAACACACTGGAGCTTTAAGGGGAAGGGTGAACCTAAAAATTATTTAAACAGGCCTGTACATAAATGTATGTAACATTTGTATTATTTGGGCAGATGTTCCCTGTTTGAATAGATTACCAATACCACTGGCCTAAGCACAGTTAGTTTTTAATTCAGAATATAAAACCTGCATTAACAATAACCCATAATATTTTGAAATAGGATTGCAGGCCCCTAAAGAGAAAGTAACCACCATTATTACACAGATAAACAAAATCTGCATAAAAATACTGATAAAGAAAGACATCTTCCCTCCAAAAATGCTCTCATGAAGCTAATTATTAATGGTAGATCTTTGCATGTAATGGTGCAACTCCCCAGGTTGCGCCTATTACTGCATGAATTGACAGGGATAATGAGGAAATAAAGTTTTTATTAATTTACTTGGGGGGTTAATATGAAGGGGGAGCAGGGGAGGAGGAGAGACAAGGACTTCTTCTTTGACATTAAGGTTAATTTAGAAATGGGGAAGCACAGAGAGTAGCCCTAAGAACATTTTGATGCAAGTGGATGTGAGCCAGCTGTCCCACTAAGGGTCCCACACTGGGAGCAGAGTGATTTAGAGACAGACCGAAGGCATGATGTTGTATCTGCCAGGTTAGGGTCAACACTGGGAATCACACAGAGACAATTATGAATGAAAACTGCTAGTTGCTTCATTAGGTCACTGTAGATTCTGCGAGAGTTTCTAGAATTGCACACGCTGGGTTAAGGGGCATTAGCAGCCAAATCTTGACTTTGATGAGGTCAGGCTTGAAGAGCAGCCGGCAGAGTGGCATGGTGCAGATTATTTTATGCTGCCCTGCTGTTGACCTGGTCATGCTCAGAACCATCTTCCTTATGGTAATGAGCATAATCACTTCTTGGATTTTATATATTCCTTCACAGTAAACTCTTATGCCAATGCTGTTATTTTTCTAATGTTCTTAAGGTTCTTTACTTTTTAAAATAATCTATGCAGTTTTGTTAGCGCTACTTGAACAAAGTGGTTCAAAGTCATGTGTTTAAAAGTCATGTGTTTAAAAGTTGATTAAATGTGCTCCTGCAGATGGAAATCTTTCTCCCTGACATTTACAATCTTGGTGGCAATTTGTGTATTTCACATAAGGTAATAACCTCTGAAAGAAAATCATACAAAAAGGTGAATAATACAGTGGTATTCTGACCTGCATTACTCATGCTGTGTATCTATATATTATTCATTTTTTCCAGTATAGTGTCGTAGTAAGCTAAACATGCCTAAGAAGCAGGGCTTCCTTTCACTGTTGCCAGTTCTTCTCAGAAAGGAAGATAAAGGCTGATTGCAAAAAAAAAAAAAAAAGACCAAAGGGATTCTGCAGTTACAATTATAGACAGGTGTGACTTCCATGTTTTCAACTTTCTCACTAAATCTTTTATATTTTTGCTTAGGTCACTGTAGCGTGCTAAAGGTTCATTTTGTTTTAGAACATGTTTTATAGTTTGACAGATATGCAGAGCTTTGCAATAGTAATAATATTTTTTTAATATTATATCCCATTATAAACATTAAACTTTACGTAATCTATATGATAAGGAGAAGGAAAGGGTTTATTTTTGTTGTGTTGTGCATGTCTATGAATAACTGTTAATACAAAAGTTTAAAGGTACGACTAACAAAATAAGGTATTATAATCAAACTCGTTGTACCATCTAAGTTGAAAAGCTTTAGCAAGAAACTCTTAAACTAGGTCTTTAAATATATCAAAGTAAAATTAAAATAAAAAGTAAACTAATGAAATACAAAATTGCTGTTTTCATACAAGTTCCCAAAGCAAAGTATATATATTTTTTGTTTGAGTGAATATGGTGGCAAAGCATGCTGCTTTTAAACGCATCAGCTCTTTGCCAGATGTTTGCACAGTAGTAGCTTTCTCTGATTCTAGATTTTTTCCTCTGTTATTCTTCACAGCAAAAACACTTGTTCACACAAAAGTTCTCTGAGTGAACAGCAGTTGTCATGCACTTCATGCCCACACAGGCACTTGTCCATAATTAATTTTGACAATTTTTGCTTCTTCACACACTGCAAAACACAAAGCCAAATTACAAAGCCAGTTTTGGAAAAAATAATGTTTGTACCATTTATGTTTCAGACACATTAAGAACATAGTCTATGTCTAAATGAAAGAATATAAAAGAATAGAATTACAGTAAACAAACTCAGTCAAGGTTTTACTACATATGTTTATTTTTTTTTTCAATGTGAGAAAACCCTAATGCCGATACATATATCATTGATATATGTTGATATACACTGATGAAACATTAGGGGAGATGTTTATGATGGTGGAAAATGGCAAAAGCTAACTATGCTAACAACACTGGACAGCAAAGACATTCCTGGGTTTACTGCAGTTGAGCAAGAATCCTAACTGAGGGAAAATGTATTTGAAGTATAAAAAAAATGTAATTACCAAAAACATAGAAGAAGCAGAACAAAATGTACAAAAAAGACAAAACTCTCAAATGACAAATATGGAACAGCAATATATATATATATATATATATATATATATATATATATATATA
>NW_015150459.1:1388921-1395728 GCF_000732505.1 Cyprinodon variegatus | reverse complement strand
TATATATATATATATATATATATATATATATATATATATATATTGGTGTAAAATACTTAGGAAAAGTCTGACCAGCCTGAATAATATATAAGGATTTGTACTATTTAAATCTAGTTGACATTTCTACAAAGAAAGGCTTGTAATAAGGTTTAATAGGACTCTGAAATAGGTTTTTAAAATAAAAATAAAAATGTCTGTCTGGATCAATATGACTGTAATATTGTCTGGTAACATTTTGGTGAAACAGGTAAAGAAGGTAATTACCTGTATTACATGCATTTTTTTTTCAACATCTTTAGATTAAAATTATATCTTTAGATTAAAATATGCTAAAACATTTGGCAATACCCTAGTTTGCATAGTGTCCCTGGAAATAAGGAGTAGCAGCAACAGAGAACAAGCTTTCTGCATATATTCCTATAAAATAGTTCAGAAAGCATCAAATATTTCATAAGGTATGAAAGTTAGCATTAGTACAAGCTTTTTCTGTGTTGTAAAAAAAACTTTTTAATATTTAAAAGGCTGAAATTGCACAAAGATGTCGGTCTTCTGCCGGACCATTTGAGATGAGACAGGGAACACAGTAAGAGTCAGGGAGGAATGTCACTCTGATAAAGCTTTAGCTACGATGGTGGAGGAGGGGCTGGAGGTGGGTTAAAACGGAGTCATCTGAATGAAGTCACACGGCGCAACCACCGCCTGCGCACTAGGTAGCAGACGAGTTGCAGATCGGAGGCCTTTTAAGATGAACTTTGGCTGCTGATTTGCTTTCATGGAGGTGCGGTTCAAAGCTGATCGGCTGTGTCGTAGGCGAATGAAGGTGAATGATCAGTTTAATCAGTTGAACTTCAAACTAGGCTCCATTAGGATGAAACATAATACACAGAAAAGGGGCAACAATGAGAAGAAATAAATAAAACACAATTACTGTGCAGACTGTTTAAATATTTTTGTATATAATAAATCTGCACCTGTTTTGAATTTGCATTTGTCAGATGAATAAGGCAGGGACATGACAACACCACACACAAGTCATAACTAAAAAGCATCTCATGAGTGGCAAACAAGTGTTGTCTGCGGTGGTCTGATGTAATTATTCAGATGTATGACTCCACCAAGGCACTGCAACAACGACCCTCAGAGCAGACATTACAGATTCACTTAGACTGTACGTCAAGTCAAATGAGATATTTATGCTCCACAGTCCACATTGTATTTTGTTGTTTTCAATGGTGAGGCTGTCTTTTATAATGTTATTGCATACTGTCTTACAGGGTCAGCATGCCCTACCGAAAGTGCCACTTTAGCTGGGCTTATGTAGGACACATAATTGTAGCTTATCTAAAGTGCATATTTTAGAAGTCCATGGTGAATCAAAATGGGAGATCCAGTTTTTGCATTTTTTGTTTTGTTTATTTTTCTAAGTAAAAAAGTATCCCTGCATAAACAAAAAAAATAACGAACAAAGGATATAGCAATAAATGAACTCACTAAGCTTATCAACCACGCAGCAGACTATGGTTCAAGAGAACAAAAACTAAAATAATTTGACTAAGAATACTCGTATAGGGGTTAAAGTGAATAAAAAAAAAACATCTAAAAATATAAATCTATCTATGACTATTCAGTTATCATAACAACATATAGTTACAAAGGATAAAGATTTTCAAAAAGTTACTCAAGAAAAAGTATCTCAGCTTGAATTTTTCAGTGAACAATACCACATGTAGATTATTTATTGTGCACAGATGTCCCTGCTTGCTCTTTTACAGACTCTGCAGAGAGTTGCAAGCCTCCCGCTGTTACACGGACAGCTCTGTGGCATTTTAAGACCATATCCAACTGCCTGTCATGCAAACAGCAAAACAAAATCCACCAAAGCCAAAAAGCTCAGCACTCAGGCTCATAGAATTTAATTAAATTCAAAATAACTTTCCTGATTCTAAAAAAAATCAAATGTTTTTGTAACTCATGGGTTACAATTACCAGTTCAAGCTAATTTAATTTCCATCAGTCCATTTTCTGTTAGAGCAAATGCACAGAAATATACCACATGCACAGAAAAGGTCAAGAGTCTTGCAGGATTATTTACAGTGTGCAATTACAAATGATTGATTTTTCCAGGAGATGTTTAATAGTAACTACTGGTCTGATATAAACTGATAAAATGAATGATGCTAAACTTTTCTGTGATGAAGAAATTTAATTACACCCAAGATTGTGTTTAATTGATAGTCAAAGAACTTTACAATGTGATTTTTTTTTTACTGATGCATCTTGACAGAATAACAGAATCTTTGCACTATTGTTTTGTTCAAATTTAATGCAAAGTAATAAATAAATACGTTAAGTGATATGTGATAAGATTAGTTAAGCAATGAATAAATGAAATGAATGAATAAAATACAATATAAAGCAATTCCACTTTGAAAATTCCCTATAACATGATGAAATACAAGAATCGGTTTATGAATAACTATTCTATTCTGGCAAAGAAATAACCAAGCCTACCTGGCCTTATGCAAATCACCAATCGAAACGCAGGTTGTATCAGTACCATGCGTGTTGCAACTAGGAATTTCGAAAATATAATACGTATATCTGACATATTTAAGTAGTCTAAATGATGTCAAAAATGCAACACATTATAATCGAGCTAAGCTGACTTAATTTGCTTTATAGGGGTCTCCACCCTGTCACTATTAAGCTACTGTTACTGTAGCCCTTGAGGCCCTCACCAGTTGCTCTCAAAAGTGTAATCAAAATGAAAATCAAAAATAAGATTTTTCACATGGTAAAAACATTATAGTTTTCATCCAGTCGTGTGTATATATATATATATATATATATATATATATATATATATGCTTTGTAAAAGATGACATGCAAAGCTGATTGCAACATACCCCCAAAAGGTCATTGTACAATTTTGACTCAGGAGGATGAATTCATGCACACAGCTTAGGTTTTAGATTTTTATTTGTGAATAAAGTCAAAGTCAAATTTTTTTACCACTGGATGCATCACTTTCAGTTGCAATTTTACAAATTTGTCTGTGGTTCAGCTGTTACTCTACTGTATATTTATGCCAATCGATGCAGGCTTGAGAAAAACAAAAAAACAAACCCAACACAATTGCTGGTGACAAAAAAGTTTAACTAATGTTAGCAAGTGAGGGGTTTATTATAACAGTTGGTCTAGGAGGATATAACAAGACATGGTCTTGCTGGCATTGCTTTTCTGGTTGAGACAAAAAGCAAGTCTTCATGCCAGGATGTGCACAGAAAGCCAGAGCCATCCAGTCTTCTCTGTTCTTCCAACCATTCTCCCGGGGGAGTGATTGATGGAAGCTTTACCAGAGCAATCTCAACCCAAAAAATCCACCTTTTTCCTCTTTCATCCTCAAAAGGGACATGAGCAGCTCCAAACAAGCTGGTGTGCTGTTTTTTAACAGAAGGTATTTGCATTCTGGGCCAGCATTTTTCAATGCTTTGAGGATCTCTGCACTGAGCCGCTTAGCTAGGAATGTCAGACGTTAAGGTTGAAAGCTCCTGCTGAGATTTGTTCAGTTTACATTTTTGCCCTTTAAACTGGGCAGAGGTCTTATTATTACCAGATTAAATGACCGTGAAACTGACTAATTTAATGTTTAGACAGAAGCTGGATATCAACCATGACATACAAATGGAACAGAAGGTTCTGTCATCAGTAGGGTCCAAACATAAATTATACAAAGTCTCAATTAAAATCCTGATCCAAAACTATGTAACTGCATCCATAAACATGTGAGGCTGGATATCATCGCCCTCAAGGTTTCCAAAGCTCTGCTACAAGATAAAAATAGCCAGATAAAAATAAAGTTTTTCTTCTTTCTAAGCTACCAACTTACTTTGAGAATAACATATTCTTGAAAATAATGTCAAGTGCCACATAATCCCTGATTAAAGATCAGTGTTATTTGTTGGTGCTGGGCTGGTGGTATAATGAGAAGAAAAGCTACTCCACCTGAAATGATGCTTCCGTAATCTTCACAGTAAACACTTATCATGCTCTTTTCATTGATTAGGATGTGCCTCTCATCAATCATCAGTGGCTCATCTGAGCAGATTAATAATGATGACATCTGTACTTAGTCAAGAGCTCTGATTAGAACACGGAAAGAGGCAAAGGCATTTGATAAAAGTGAGCAGCAAGGAACTTGATCCATCTGTTGAATTCAAATGTTACTTTTGTAATATTACTTTTTAAGTTTACTTGCTGACTTTCTATCAGCTTGTACATTATCCACATAGAAAACCTTATGTGCAACCCACTGAAGGAGGTGTTTAAAAGTATATTGTAACTAGGAAATGTGTATTGTGTACACTGAGTATCTCATCCACATACTGTAGTACTTTCCTTCTCAATAGCTTTAAAGGGATAGTTCGGTATTTTTGACATGAATCTGTATGGCATCCCCATCACCAGCGGCATGCAATCACACTGACTTACCCCTGGCAGCGTCCTGTGAGCAGAGTTATCGTCCAGTTTTGGTCAAGCCGAAAGTAGTCCGGCAGGTTTTTAGGAACAGCGAAATAAAACTTTTCTCTTCCCAAAACATTATGTGTTCAAAAGAGTGATATTTTCGCATCCCAAAAACATTGTAGTGGAAAAAGTCACACGTCGTTATCAATTGGTCCTATTTTCTCTCTGTTCGTATCAGTGCGCGCCGTCATTCAGACAGCGAGCCCAACAACAGCCATGTCTCCCTCCGCCGCGGAGGGAGACATGGCTGTATATTTCAAAACCATACTGGCATGGTTAATGTCTATATCAACCTGGAGAAACTTACAAGGACACAATTACAGAGTTTATTGACATGAATGAAGATGAATATTTTTGGCGCTGAGATCATGGTGGAAGACAAAGAGCTAAGCTTGGCTAATGATGATAATATAGGCAGATTTATTAGAATGGAGATGTCTTCCTCCAGGGGCCTGGACACTAGCGGTACAGTGGAGGATGAAAATGAAAAGGAGCTGAATGGAGTCGGAGGTAGATCAGGGAGGAAAAGGGGGCAGAGGTGCGTTGCAACTTGGTCCAGACGACTTGATCATACAGGTAAGGCTTGAAAGGACTTATTCCAGATTTAATATCGTCACCTTCTTAAAATAATCGCCTAAGTCATTTTTTGGCCAAATTGACTTTTTTGCATAACTCATGTCCTCCCCCTGCTGGCCACCTATGGTGAAATGGCCAGAACCCTCAGTTGAATTAATCATGTGGTAAAACCCATTTATGATTTTTGCCTATGTCAAGAGATGTGACTTAGGCTGATGATATTTTTTTGTTTCCTGGAAAACCTGGAAAAATGACTTATGCGATTATTTTAAGAAGGTGACGATATAAATCTAGGCTTGTTTTGTTTAAAAAAATTTAAAATATGAAATTAATTTTGTGATTTTTATTATGACCACTGTTTGTGGACCCTGTTAGTTTGGGGACCAGAGGGGTTTCCTAACCAGGAGAAGTTTAGAAAAACTAAATGGAAAAACTAAATGGAAAAAACATGCTCCATTTATTTTTTCTAAAAAGTGTGCATAGCTTGGACATTAATCTATGATATCTTCTTGCATTTTGACTGTCACTTCTCTTGAGCAAGCACTGATACTAGTAATTCTTTCTCTGCTCTAAGCATGACAAATTAGAAATGTACAGACATTTCCAAAAGATAAATTATACATTTGTTTATTTGTCTATTATTAATATGAAACTATATTTCAAGCAACAGGTTAAAAATATATTAATAATTCTTGAAGCACCATATTTTAGTCTTAGTTCTGTCTTACTGGAAAATAACAAATGACCACATTAACTGATTATGGTGTGTTATGCACTTACGCTAACAGGTTTTCCCTGAGAACTCTGTTTGAAGATGTCTTAGTCAAAAATATGTGCATTCCTTAGGAATTTGCATTATGTTTTTTGTTATTTTCAAATAGCCTTTATTACAGCATTGACCATAATGCATAATGCAAACGTATGCAAATTTCAAAAACCTATTTATAGGGAATTTTTCAAATGTCTTTGGTGAAGAATGAAACTTGGATAACTGTTTGTAGCGTCATCCAAAGAATGTAGTAATCCTAATATCAGAACACAGCTATTTGTTTCTAAATCACCTTAAAGCTATCAAATGTTTGCTTAATTTGATATATTTTTATGCCACCTATTATTTCCAGTTGTCAGAAAATAAAAGTAAATGGATTAACAAAAACACCAAGACCTTGAAAATTTTTAGAATGTGACACTAACTTTAAAGTATCTCTCTCCTTTCTTAAGAAGCTAATAGTAAAAGCACAACCTTTCCTGTCTGGGAGTACACTTATCTAGCAAATATTAAAAATAGATTACGGGGCCATTGGGAGGTAAGTGGCTCCATAAGTAGAAATGATGGCACTAAAACGTGTCATAGAGACAACCTTTATTACCTTCAGGGTCCCATTGTCTTAATGATGCCATGTTTCACATGCTTTTGCTCCTGAAGAATGGCAACCATTTTGCTGTGGGCTCATGCATTCCATCTAAAGTGCTATGACAAACAGCTAGCTGGAACACCATGGCCCTCATTCCAAAACAGCTGAAAGAGAAATAACTTAGTTACACTGCAGGAGAAAAGCTTAAAAACAACTACCGCTAAATAAAATAGTGGGGTGAAAGGAATGTGCTGTTTTTTTTAAATAAATAAACACAACTACTGGGAAAATCAGTTTGGACCCCTGGTGATTTCTGAAACGATTATTATTGCGTAAATTAACATAAAAAAAA
>NW_015150459.1:1366137-1388858 GCF_000732505.1 Cyprinodon variegatus | reverse complement strand
TATATATATATATATATATATATATATATATATAATTTTTTTATGTTAATTTACGCAATAATAATACAAATATATTTTAATTCTAGGTATTAAAAAAAATACACACTTTACAACAAAACTTAAAAACAAGGACAGAACTGTTTCTTTTATTTGTTGTTTTTTTTAAATATCACCACTTTCTTTTAAATATGCTTAAAATCTCACAGAGGGATCAATTCAGACAATTATTATCCTTGCTGCAGTGTTTTCCAGGACGATAGAGGGGAGTAGCAGGCCTTTCCAAGTTCTCTAGCATTTCAATCCTGGAGTTATATGCTGTTGAATATCCTCTCTTTGTGACGTTATAGTTTAGATTGGGAGCACCATGCTGTGGAGGAACGGTGCAGAAATCTGCAGGTAATAATGAACAATACCTTTGAGTATTGATTTTTTTTTACATTTACATGCTCTGATAAAAAGCATGGAGGAACATCCAGCTTAAATATTTTTCAAGATGTATTCAATGTGGTACTTGAAAGAGCTTTTTATTAATTCTTACTAATTATAAAACTACAACAGCATTGACACAAACCATTAAGGTAAACCCTGACCAAAAAAGCAGGTCTCCCTATAGAGAGATGGCACATAGTGCAGCCCAGCACTATATGCCTGTAAAGTAAATTTAATTCTTTAAACTGATTTTATTGTTGAATATCACTTGGATTTGTCTGTTTGGTGATTTCTGATCAAATTTTATTTGGGGAGTGATGGATTAGTGGTTAGGGCATAGAGCTTGGAATTCTGAGGTTGTGAGTTCAAAACCCACTCCCACAGACTGCCACTCTGGCTCCCCGAGCAAAAGACCCTTAACCCGACACTGATCCCCGGCACCGCAAATGGTAGCCCACTGCTTCCCAATGGTCTCACTGCTTCCCATGGGTTAAATGCAGAGAGTGAATTTCATTGTGCTATACTTGTGACAGTACATTGACAATAAAACAATGGGGGGAAAAAAGCTATCTAAGTTAATGAATTTGTTATATCTTTTGATTTTATTTTTGAATAATACTTGTTTCTACATTTAACAGGAATTTATATATATATATATATATATATATATGAGATATCTAGGTTAATGAATTTATACATTTTTTCCCAGCCTAAAGGGCTTAGATTGTATACTTTCAAAAGTATGTCAAAAATTCACTAAAACAGCAGATGGACTGATTAACAAGCTGTATCTCAATTTTTAAACTATTACCATCAGACTGTATTACTTTTTTTCAATATTTTATATACATATTTACTGCATCTATTTTCATAGAAGACAGCTGTACTTTATGAAAACAGCCTCAATGCTTGTAGCTGATTAAGGGTTAGATCTTCCACCAGAAAGTAGGTCTTGTGTGATTAAAGACAGACAGATTTAATAGATTTCAAACAGAAAACTTTGACCATTGCCTAATTTTGTTTGAAATCTTTGTTTTTATGGCCATTAATGTCCAGGTATTTTGTTTACATTTTTCATGTACAGTGGAAGTATGCTAAGCTACACCAGTTAACTTTTTTTTAGCTTTTCCTTCTTCATATTGTGGTTTAGGCTAGGTTGTTTCTTCAATTAAAAAAAGTCATTCATTAGAATTTAGAATAAGACCACAAACAACTACAGGTGCTAGGCTTCAGGTACTTAGAGATTCATTTCCATACATAAAGCCCATATTCTACTCTTCAGCTACCACAGTATACATGTCAGATTAAATAATACTACTTATACTTCAGCAATAGTATCAAAGTGCTACTTTATTGTATCTCTTATACTATATCCATTGGTTGTGCATTTCTTTGGACATCTCTCTTTGCAGATGATGAAGCAGACACAAGATCTTTCATCATTGTCTCCTTTTTATCTTCTTTTCTGCTTTTTCCTGTTTTTCCTTACCTGTTCTACTTTCCCATTGCAGTGTCCATATAATCTGTAATACTATAAAGCCATACTGCTCCACTTGTGAAAGTAAAACCTGTTGGGCTCTTTTTGGCATCAAGACAATTAATTTTATTGCAACATTGCCAGACAGGACATAAAAAAAAAAAAAAAAATGAATAAGGTCACAAAGATTTTTTCATTTCTGCTCCTTTCAGATTTAGAATATGATGACCTTTGACACTAATTTTCAAAAGAAGCCACCATTGTGCAGCTCTATCACAGAGCTACTACCTCTGAACCCTGACCTCCATCTCATGCAACTTCTATCTTCTATTTCTATTGGAGCATAATCCTTTCATGTCAACGTTGACAGGCTGAACAGAAGTAAATATTTATATATTTTGATCTCATCAAAATGTATAAAACATGGACATACAATACATCCTTTTTTTGGTAAAACTCTTTTTAACCATTCTAGACATTCTTCCGCTCTATTATTTTGAACACTAATCGTTGAAAAAGTTGTAGCCATGACCTTTTATGGGTAGTGTGTGTGTTAGTTTTCTTAGTTTGTTTATACGTAAGTTGTAGTTTGAAGTTACTAGTTTGATCATAAAGCTTGCATTTGGAGCAGATAAAACGTTGCTGTTTACAAAATAGCAGGGGAAGTTCTTTTTGAAAAGCCTTGGTTTGTGCTCCCGGCATGATTTCATCTTTTATGAGAGATGCACTCCTTTCAGAGAGCTCAGAGGGTAGGTGTGGACAGCTGCCAGCTCCGGAGGGTTTGGAGATGCCTTGTGCAATTAGGTTTTTTCTTCGGCAAAAGACTTGCCGTGCTGGTGCTGCCAGGCCCTTTTTCCTGGACCCTGAACCTCATCTCAAAGCCAGCCTGTCAGCAGACAGGTTGAAAGGTGCCATTTGACCATGGAGATGGGGCTTCATTCCCTGCCAGCAAGCTTCTGAGCCGATTTGAAGGCTTGTGCCCCTGGACTGGAAAATCTTCCCTATCCGAAAAGTCGATTAAAGCCAACAGCTGTGTTTCAGGTTGTGCCAAGCAACTGTGCAATGGACACGCACACAGGCACACAAGCTGAAACTTTGACATCAAGAAGTGTCTAGAGCTGTTCAGCTGTCTGCATGCACAATGTTCAAACATGTTTTTGCACTTTATTTCTCTCTCCCTCCAATAAGCGGTGAAGGACTTTTCGTCCTTTATCAACAGACTTTATCAGGTTTATTAATAGGAGTGTACTGCAGATTCAGAAGTGCTTTTAGATAAAAAAAGGAATTAAAAGAAGCATCAAGCTAAATGACTTTGCTTTTTCTTTGCAGCCTCTGAAAGTGGAAGAAATAATAACAGGCCACAATCCTTAACAAAACCAAAAAAATCATGTCACATTTTCTCCAGAGCACCCACTTGCTCTTTAGAGTTTCAGCTGTTTGTGTCAGGCAATTCAGCACAGCAATAGCCCTCATTTCTCAGCCGCCACCAAATAAATTTCCATTGCAGGAAGGGAAATCAATATACGCTTTCTGCTTCTTTTAGGGTCCTTGTAGGCTCTCTCTTGTAATTTTAAAAGTATGTTAATGTAATTTATTGAACCTCTTACCCTAATCACACACATTGCCTATAATTACATACCTTGACGGCTGCTGGACTTCTAATTGCTAATGCTTTTTCCTGGAATTTGTCCTCTAATCCTTGTATGTAATGACTCGTAAGAGAAAGGAAAGTGCTTTGCTACTACTTTTATCTGCTTTCTGAGCAAGAGGGCCAATGTGGTTCAAGGAGTCTCCTCAGTTTCTCTAATTCATGCACACTGCTGGATGACTAGCAGGTTTCAATCTGTGCATAGCACTTGCATTATTACATTTAAAGTTTTAGGCCAATTCACAGTAGGGAAACAGTGGGGAATCCAGCAGCAAAGGTATACTTGATTAAAATTACCAAACTTCTCCCCACATATTGCCTCTGGTTTTGTTGAGCTAAGATGTTTCAGATTGTCAAGAAAATGTTAATATAGTATCAAATCAACCTGCAAAAAAAGCTATTTCCAAATCCATTTGGCAGATTGGTTTGTATAGGCCAAATTGTGTTGATATAATGATGCAATAAATAGATTTCATTTTTGTTTGATTTTTTTTTTACGTTTACTAAATACATGAAGGTTTGATTACTAGCAGACTCTGATAGTTATACAAATTATTCTATAAACAATCGAATAATGCAAAGAAACACAGAATGAAACGAAAAGCAGTGGAGATCCCACTTGCTCCAGTTTAGATCATTATAAGATCAAGATGGTCCTATGTGAAAATGGCTGATTGGAAAGCTCCAAGATGAGACCTACTCATGAGCATTTAGTTTTACTTTTGTAGACTAAATGAAAAACAAAAAATCAAAACTGATCAGAAAGTGAGTTAATAGAGGAACTGGTTCCAATTACTCAATTATAAATGTATTTAAATAATATTTTTTAAGATGTATAGCTACTCTTACATGAGGAAAATGTCTGGCTGCTCTACCTATTGAGAGTGACATTCCTAAATACCATAATGCAACAGACAGAGAGTATAAGCATGAAAACTGTTTATTCTTGTTTCTACAGAGCTTTGATGTGTTAATGTTTCTTTCTATTTGCTGGTCCTGAGGTGGCAGGTCACCTGAATATAGAGTAAAGAGTAGATATTGTCACAAGAGATACTTTACCCTGTTTTTACATACATCCTTTTGTAGGGTTGTAGGGTTGTAAGTGTACCAAAATTCCTTTTTTTCTTTTGTAATAATGGCATTTCTTTTTCTTTTTTTTTATTCTTTAAAATAAAAATAAAAATTATATATATATATATATATATAGCCTTTTTGGCAAATACTTTAATTACTTTTACTTTTTGATGTCTTCTTTTTTACTGGAGGGGGAAATATGACTGCTACTCTTACCTAACTACTGTTTGTGGGCGCGCTACCCATCGCTGTTCATGATTCTGTTCAGGTACACATTCTGAGGAATGAAAAGACAAAAGCGGAATGTCACTGAGATGTGTGTCCTGTTAAATGTAGTGTAAAACCCGCTCGGCAGTTCAGAAAAAGAACATGACACCTTCAGTCAAAATGGTGATGAGAGTATGATTATCTGTGGCTGCTTTGCTGCTTCAGCATCCACATGACAAGCTGTCGCTACTTTAAAATCCCCCAATATGGCTGAAATAACCAAAAGAAAAAAATGATATCACATCAAACTGGATTAAAATGTATTTCCAGTGATTTCAAATGCGTGATTGCAGTCCAGTCGGTACCACAGAGGGTGGCACAATCAGTTAGGGTGTGGGGGCAGCCCCCCGTTAAATAAACTAATCTGAAACCTAAAAGTCTTACCAACTATTGTTATGTTAACCTGATTTTGGTAGGTTTGACTGATGAGGAAAGGTGTACTTTTCACTTACTATAATTCTTGATACCCAAATTAGAACAACTGTAATATTCACCTTTATGCCGTCCACTTTTCTATAATAATTTATGTTAACAAAAGTTCTATATTATATACTTACCAATACTGCCAAAAATATATTTGTTCCAGCACAATTGTGAACACAGTGCTGCTTACATTTTCCTTTCTTACTCTGCTTCCATGAAAAGTCTAAACAGATGTACAGACTAACCACAGACAGATGTTCAAACTATTGCTCTTGATGCAGGTTTGCCCTACCAGCTAGACATCAGCAGCTCCTACAGTTTTAAAATCCATAAAACATTTGCCAATTCCAGCCTTATTCCAATGTATAGGCATTAATATGTTAGCAATTTAGGAATATTTTCTGTGCTGCTGCTTCTGTTTCTGAGCTTTTGTAACTACCATTGAGAAACTAGTTTGGTTTTTTCATGCCATTCACTTTTCTCCCTGTAGACAGCCAAATTATTTTCCAGAGTTTCATTGCTGTGCTTCATAATGTCAATAACACTTCATTTGGAGTTTAACTACATCACCCATTAAATTAAATTAATATTTTATGACGTGATGCCGATGTATTTGATTTGCTTTCAAACAAACTCAATAAATCCATGTGTGTAACATTGGATGCATTGCCTACCAAATGCCTTGCAAAAGTGTGGCTTTTCCTTGTTTTGATGTCCATCCATCTTCTGATTAAGTTTAGGTATCTGTCCTGTCTGTGATGATGGAAAGCATCCACGGCAAAGCTGGTGATGGTAGACATAAGACTTCTAACATACATTCTCTTAAAAAGAGTAACCGAAGATGGATACAGTATTGTTTGCCATGATCTTTATTCCCTTTTTTTAGGTTGCTGATCAAGGGCAAACTCCACTTTTCTATGCAGCCTAAATGATTATAAGTGGTATTGCTCTGTTGCAGTCATGAATGCATCCTCAAAGCAAGGTGAAAGGAACCTGCCGCCAAAAAACTGCCAGCTGTAACTGCAGGGACAGTTTGCCCCATAAAGTACTGATTTAAGTGAACGAAACATATGCTGATCATGTTTTTATATGTAAAAGAAATTCAAAACGTATTTTAACTCCTTTAGCCTCTGCTTCTACATCTGCTACATTGAATGACCATAACATGCATTGCAAATTTTGGTTAACAATCAAATAACATTTAGATAACATTTAAAGATGTGAATTTTTTTAAAAATAGTTCAATTATATGAAATCTAAGAAAATAAGACAGTACATCTGAAATCGCCAGGTACAACTGGATAAGCTATGAACATACATTATTTAAAGGTATTGTGGAGGATTTTCTCAAATTTTTAAAAAGACTCGCCCTCTCAACATTAAAAATAAAATATATATGCACAACCATGCACAAGCCATTTGCTCCTCGTGCATCCTCTCTTTAAAAGTTGCTGTTCTCAAAGCTCGTACAAGCTTACTGTGTACGAATGTCCACCCTAACCCCTAAATTCCACAAGCACTACATAGAGCGGGCACTATATAGTGGACTTTATAGCTAACTCAGTTAACTGACTGTTAGGTAAGATGATCTCTGCTTTTTGCTCCCTATTGGTCATGTAACTCCTCCTCCACTGTGTGGTGCCTGCGCCATCTTTGTTATTAGTCACCTAGTTGGGTAGCAACAGCCTATTGCAACAGTGTGACAGCAAATCCCATAATGCCTTCCAAAGAGAGCTCTCCGCACAAAGCATTCAGGGATATATCTACCTCCTCAGAGACCTTTCTTTTTTAAAGACACTTTTTCTCTTATGACCTTCAGCCTTTTTTTAAAGAAACTTGGTGAGAAAGGTGAGCTTCAATGACTGTCTGAAACCGTAGCTCACCACAGATATACGACAAGTGTGCATGCACAGAAAAAAGATAGCTAACTGGACAAGCAAGAAGAACAGCCTTCATTACATATCACCAGAATGATTGACAGTTAGTAGGACCACTTATTTAGATTATCCACCCAGAAATAAAAGATCGTCCTCTATGCCTTTAAAGTATTGGCCTTTAAATGAACATTTGTTGACTGACTTGCTGACGATCTATTAACACTGACCCCGCATATAAACTGGTTTAAATTATTTAACATAGCAATTGTGTCCCTTAATACTGTAGTAAATAAAAAAAAAAACAACATATAAATGCATGTAAAATTTGTTTTTGTTTTTTTATCCACAGGCCATATGGAATAATATGTGCATCTAATGTTTAGAAGAGAGACAGGTTGTCCCTGTCAAAATAGTGCAGTTTCAAATCGACTTGGCAGATTTATTTGGCATAACTGATGTGACTGCCACACATCACTGTCTAACCATTCGTCCACACCATTTGTGAAAACAATATCATTATTTGTGAAGGTGTTTCACAACATAAAGACACATGGAAGAAAACCATTTCTTTCATTCCCTGTTCTGTTCCCCTCATCCATGCTGAGAGGCTAATGTCTTCCTCTTTGCTTTTCAAGTCTCCTCTCTATTTGGCACAAAATGATTCCACAACACAATGTCAAAGCTTCACTGTGAGGATAAAAGGAGTATGTACTTTCTTTTAAAAGAACATGCTTCAGAGTTCTGGGAACTTTAACAGGTTAATGTCCATGTCAAAGGTAACAGAAATAGCTTGTAAGGAATTAATTAAATCAACATAGTAATTATTAAATTCATTTTAAGGTGAAAATACAACACTTGCCCTGTACGAATGCTCCCCGTGGACTGTTCTTTTATTAACACTCTTGCCTTTTTAACTCGACTGAAATCGGATTTGTTGCTGAATAGATCATGTGACCCAGCAATCAGAGCTAGCAACAAATAACTCCTGATCATCACTATCCTAATCAGTGTGTAAATAATGTTGGAATTTACTCTTTTTTATTTATCTATTTTTTTGTTTGTTTGTTTTTTCATCGAAGGTTTCATGTCACTGCATGCGAGTGGTAGGTCACATAATCCTGGATCATTCTATTGTCTACTGTTTGAAAATTCTAGTTAGTTCTGAGGAGACTAAACAGAAAAACCTACTCAATTTAGCTAACAGAAATTGTAAATTGTTACATGGATGCTGGAAACTCTAAAGATTTAATTCTATAATCACCCAGGATAGAAAGTATATACAGTATATACAATCATGAATGTACCATACCGTAGGATGGTCCTTGATGTCCCTTTGGTAGGTATTTGTTGTCTTTTTACCTCCCCTCTAAAATTTGCTGTATGACAACCTAATATCAAACATCTTTTTAAATGTCAAATACTTGCACAGGCACTACCACCTTTGTTGGATTTCATAAATCGACTACTGTCATTTGCAGCAACTTGAACCCTCTAGACATGACACAGATTGATATTCCTCAACCAACAGTGTCTTTACACTGCCAGATGGCTGGTGGGCTTCAATCTCCTGACATTCATCAGTGTCTTGCTGTCAGCTGCTCCCTCAGCAGTGCTTTGACCCTGGGACTAGTCCAGCAGACTTGTGTGCTTTGTGCCTCCCCGGGAGCTGCGAGGGCATAGTCTAATGATGCCACCAAATGAGGTGCCATCGCCTGGGAGTCTTTGGAAATTTGGCCAATATGGTGCTTCTTTTTTATACAGCTGTGCAAGTCTGTTCCACTTTACAGTGTGGTGAATGCATTTCATGGACATAGGAAACTGAGTGGTCTAATTCAAATGTGTGAAGGCAAAAAATCCCAGGATTTTCAAGGCTACACAAACTCCATTAGGCAATAATACTTTGTGCTCTCAGCCTCCATAGTTGCTTTATCCATCATAATACCTGTCACCATGGGGACACAGGTGTAAAGTACAACGAAATGGAACAGTGTCTGTGTGACCTGACGAGTGAGTGGAGTGTCATGGAATGGAACGTTTCTCCTCTTCTACTTCTGTCCACAAGTCTTCCTCAAAAAGAGGAAAACCACTCATCCCCTAAGTGATTTTCTCAGACTCCCCAAGGTGATAAAGTGCACTTTAAAACCACCCTTAGATGCTTGCTCCTGAAACATCTAGCAATTCACAACTATGGATTTGACAAGTCAGTTTTTTCCTCAACAAGTAAAGTAAAATATTTTCTAATGGATCCAACATTACTACTGTCGAAAACCAACAAACTCCATGACAGCACCAAACAAGACTCACTCTACAGCAGAGAGGAAAATAGATGGTGAAAAATGCAATTTTACCTTTAGTCCAAAGAACTCTTCCGGCTCCCTATCTGGAGATTAACTGGCATATAATTTATAGTGATGCAATTGTGTATTATATTTTTAATTAAAATACTATATTGGAAAATTTTAAATCTGGTCACTGCTCATATCTGTTAATATGAAAAGTAGTTTTTAAAGGTAGAATCACAAGCACTTATTTGCTAATATCTAAAAAGGGTTGAAAGATAAACAAGAAAAAAGTCGTTATTAGAGATCAGACCTCTCTTTTTATATACATAAACAGTTTCTTTCAATGTACTCATGCTACTTGCATTTTATTATTTTGTCTATTATATTGTCTATATTTATTATTATTTTATTTTGTCTAATGACAACAGACTTTTTATACATTTTTAAAGAGATTTGATTTAAAAGACCAGCAAATAGTAAAGAGGGAAAGTATGTAGAAAGTGACAAGCTGGTAAGTCAACACTTTGTAGAACCACATAATTTTCGGCCATCTACTTAGTCAGATAGATGGAAAGCTTTTGTAAGCATAGGTTTTCAGGTCTTGGCATACATTCTAATCTAACTTGTGTGAGTGTGGTTTGTTGTTAGTTTTAAGCTGACTGCATGTTTTAGGCTGCATTGTTTGTTGTCCTACAAGATGAAACTCCACCACAGTCTGAGGTCTTTTGTAGCCTGCAGTGGGCTGGCCCTGTGAGAATAGTGGCTCTGTTCCAGTCATGCCCATATATTCTGCATTGCCAAAAGATATTTGCACATGTGCTTTCATGTAAATGTGAATGAGATTAGCATCCCATTTCCAACTAATTACCTGTTCTTGAAAAGTTGTCAGAAAGGTTTGGGAGTTTGTTCAGAATATTTTTAGTTTTTTGTAATTTCTCCAGAAACACATAAGGTCAGACTCAAAGTTTCTGCATCAAGTAATCATAGACATGCTCAAACATGTTCAGGTCAGAAATTGGAGGCTAGTCAAGCTCTTACACAAAATCTGATCATTTATGTGATGATGGGGCTTTTTACTTTTGTCATGATCTCGGCATTGATGTCTGTTCTGATCAACCATTGCATACACCAGCTTAGCTTTGCCCAGTTCCCATTACCTCTCCCCTGATCCACTTCCATGTGCCTATATATAACCAGCTTTCAAACCAGTCATCAGTGCCAGAATATATCGAGCCATTTGTTAAGGCTGATCTCTACTTCGAAATTAGGTCCTCTGCGTTGGTGTCGCAGAGAATGCAAAGACATCAACGCCCCCTCCACAGACACTATGCTGCACCTCTCCCAAATTGTAGGTGACCACAGACAGTGCCACAGACAGAGGCCGGCTTGTTTTGTTTTTATGACCGAAATTGCGGAAAACAACTCGTGAAGTGTTACCAGCTAGAAGAGCGAGGTGCACGAGAATGCTGGGACCCTTATTCCACCTGGATCCCCGCTCTTTTTCGCTCTCATGTCCCTCCATTGTCGCACTAACTTGCCTTCACTTCTTCACCGTCTTGGCCGTATCTAGACCCACAGCGTATAGTGCAGACCACGCTCAAAATTTAGCATAAATAAAAAATGTCTGCGTCAAGCCCACTGCGACCCACTGCTGCGGGGAGTATAACCAGCCCTTTATCCGAGCAGTCTTAGTTTTGATTTCCTGATCCTAACCTGTCCGGCTGTTGACTTCATGGTTCTGACCTCCTCCTGTCCCTCGCATATGCCAGCTGAGATCTACCTCAACTCCTGGACCAGAACTGGACATTAAGACCAGGTTGGTGACCTACACGTCTTTCTGCAAGCACTTTCACATAAACAAGGTCACTCCAGCAGAGGTTCCTGCTCGAGACGTTGACACCACCTGCTCCTATTCTGATCATAATAAACTTTTAAACCTAAAATGTTTGTTTGCCTCAAATTCTGGCTCAACCTGTTCTAAGCCTAACATCTTCCTGGTAAAAGAAAGTTATCCATATATATATTGTTATATAAATATCCTTATTTTATATTATTATAAAAAAAAGAGTTATCCCTCTCCACTGTCACTACATGCATGATCAGTGAGCGATTGCTGCCAACTTGAGTCAATGAAATCAGCTGCTTTTTTCCTTATATAGAAAAGTTTGAACCAATCCAACTGTTTGATCTGGTTCAATTGTCTCTGTGAAGTGCCTTGAGATGACATGGATGTAAATCATGTCGTCTTTTTAATGTCTTCTGGCAATATAGTATATTTCAATTATCAAAATTATTTAAGAATTTAGCTTTTATTTTTTCAATATTGGTCTAATGAACTAATGATTGTATAAGAGCATATTTATGTCATATCCATAGAACTGCGTGCATGGCTGATGTGATCATATATTACTTTCATCACCTTTTCTTATTGCAAGATGTGACTGGCAGGTGTTCTCCCATAGTCACAGCCCATCAAGTCAGAAGAGCAGATTATCTGATCATATTTCTGTTTTAGTATTATTATTAGACATGGTTATCAGACCTATCTTACTACAGTTTGTGTCTTCTTACCTCAAGAGTGTTTACCTTTTCTGTATTCCCACCAAAGGAACCAATTTCCAGTGTTCCAGCTCGATTCCTACATTCTAGTGTTCTGCTTTCTTGCTTTTTGTTATTGCTGGAGAAATCCTCTAAAGATTCCCCCTGTGAATCTCTGTCACTGCTTCTCTGTTGCCCTCCTGATACCGACAGCCTGGGTCACTTCAACAACTTAGCTTACCTTCCTGTTCACCCTCCAAAGTTTCTCAGTTTTTCAGGGAAACACTCAGAAAGATACCAAAGAAAGCGTTACTCAGTGGTTATAACTGCATCCTCTTGGTATTTCATTGCCTCCTTAAACAGTAAGAATTCCTCTCTGAAAATATTTTAGCATATTTTCTTGTTTGAAGCCTCAGATGTTAACTCTACTTGGAGCCGACCTGAAAACCTGCTGTAAACACGTGAGGTCCTACATGTTAATTTTTTTAATGTAAAAAATTCATACATTTTTCAAACTTTCCATTTGTGCCTGTCAGTGTTTCCAAAACCAGTCTTATGCTTACCAAACATGACGGTTGGTGTTTATTTGAGTGTTTGTGTTTTTGTTAACTCTCGTGTTCTTCATAATTTCAGTGCTATGTTTTTATCACACCATGCATAATTAAAAAACAGCTTACACTGATCATGATAATGCCAGTGTAAAACTAATCTATAATTATCAACAGGGTTTCTTGCTTGTATCCCCAAAAGCATCAGAAAACCGTTTTATTTTTCTCCCCAAAAAAACATCAAAGAAAGTAAACGGAGGGAAAGAAAAGAGAAATATGTTTTTCGTTCAAATTGATTTCATTCTTTTGTATGAATATCAAAGTTTCATTCACTGCCATCATTCCCCTCACTCCCCATGGTAGCGTGAATTCATTTGGACTGCTGTTCCAACCAGATAAACAGGTTTTTTTTGTTTATGGCAATTATTGCCTGAGGATTGTTTCAAATGTGATGTGCCTGACAATGAGGAGGCAAGCAGGAGGGAGGGAAGATGTGATGAGACGGAGTTTAAACCAACTGCCAGAGCACATTCTGCATTTGCTCTAGGGAACATCTGCCATCAATATGGCTGATACTTATGGAAGCTGTATTGAAGCCAGACATCCATGCTCAGAGTAAATGCTTCTAGCATTAAATATTTATCTTTGTACTGTCTATAATCAGAAGTTGCTCCATCAGTTCCAGTTGATTTTGAGCATAACAAAATTTAAGAGTTCTACTCTCACATTTAGAAGAAAATGCATAAATGAACTCTAACTCTTGCACCATTAAATCCTTTCTAACAGAATATTTGCATCTAGAAAAGTTTTTCAGAACCTCATCAATTTCGGTGTCACAAGTGTAAATATGACATAAAACCATTACTGATATCAATAGATCAATTTTATTTTTGATAAACGTCTGCATAGAAATGTTACCTTGCACAGCTTTAAATATTCTCTTTGTCTGATTTTAATGCTTTAATGTTTTAGCACCTTATCAAATCAGATATCAGACAAAGACAACCAGAATATATACAAAGAGCATTTTTTTATTTGTTGTACTAAAATAAATGGCAATATAAACTAGCCTGACTCTATGTGAAAAAAAAAAATCATCCATTACACATAATGGCTGGTTGTGCCACTATTGCCAGCAACATCTGCTATCAAGTGGCAATTAGTCTTGCACATCACTGTGGAGGAATTTTTGCTCACTTTTCTTTATAGAACTGCTTTAATTAAGACAGATTCTTAGCATTAACAGCCTGTTAAAGACCATGCCACAGCTTCGCATCCAGATAAGTCCTGACTGTTGTTTTTGCAGGTGTACTGCCTGCCACTTTTCCCAAATGTGCATCACACTTACTTTCTCACAGTGAGGAGAATTGATGGTAACAGTTATCTAAGCAGCAAAGCATTGTGAGATTATCACACTACCTGTCAATTTTGACCGACAGAGGCTCACAATTTAACAGAGAGGCAAGGCGACAACATAACATTTTCTAGGTGGTTTTATTTTTGAACTGCAGGTCTTGTGCCCATCTGTATGTTTTGGGTTTCAGACATAGAGCTTCAGGATCATCTATCTTCACCGGGTGATTACCCCTTATGGCATTCCAGCCAAAAACGTAAACCAGGAATATTGTTTTGTTGAAATTTGTCATCTTGTGAATCATTTTTTATGTGGACTGTTATTGTTCCAGACAACCAGTGAACCTAAGCAGACAGGTCTACAGCCCGCAAAGCCAGCTGAATCAAACCCCTACAGATCCATGCTACCTCCCTTTCATCTCTCAAGTAAGCAAATCAATTAGTCATCAGTTGTCATCAACCAACTCCTTCCTTATCAGTCATCTGACCTTAGACCAACCAGAAAGTTCACCTGACTTCCTGCAGTTCTCATAGATGACAAAATTTCAAACTTTGATTTATTTTGCACTGTTTTATGTTGTAAATTGTTATCCAGTGATCAATGGAAGTTGATTACTGGCTTTTTTTACAGCAGCACCACAGCCAATCATGTCCTGGAACAAAAGCAGGCCCTACTCGTTAAGCAAAATGATTAAACTGATTTAAAAAAAAAAAAACAAAAAAACATTTTTATAAAAGTGAATTTATTTTAATTGCTGCATTCAAAGAAAGCTCGTAGTTTCTGTAGGCTACTAGTAATTTGCTTTTCTATTTTCTTTTTTCTTTCTTTTTTACCAGAACTGCCTAAACGCAAACTCAAGATGGATGCTCCAGCAAGGTGAAATAGTGGCTTTGACATGGTTGATCGGCTCCTTGAACAGCAGCCTGCCATCTGTGCTGCGCTCCTCTCTACTCAAGTATGAGATTTAAAATTTTATCAGACCAAGTAGCAAGCCAAGGTGTGAAAAATACTGTAATTAATTGAAAAAACAAGTAGACTGTGATTAAGCAGCTGATTGTTTTTTCTTTTTTCTTTTAAGGCTGCAATAAAATTATGGTTTGTCTTCGGTTGCTGTTGTCAAATGGGAAATCATTTACTAATCAAGAATCGTTAATAATCGAAAATCATCTGGTAATCAAATCGGGACTTCAATAACCATAATTGAATTGGATAGGGAAGTTCGACAGATTAAACACCCCCGACTCAAATGCGTCAACTCTTTAGGTCACAAAGTCCACGCCGTGCCTTTAAGAAAGGAGCTAGATACATGAAGGAAGAGGCTACAATTTGAGGTATTTGGCCGACTTAAAAAACCATAAATATAGGTCATTTACCATTTAATTCACATGTAATGGTATTATTGTGTTTTAAATAATCCTACATTTTTATCATAACTCACCTGAATACTTTTCTCTTCTCTGGTATAGGTGATTCTAGCAATCAATCTCCACCTTGGATGCCAAAGCAGGATAGTATCACTGAATGATGGCAGTAAAAAAGTGGGTAGGAAAAGGAAGCTGGATGCTTCACATCAATAGCTTACTTAGCAAAGGGAACTCCTGACTTTCCTATCGGGGCCCCGTTTTAGAAGTTGGAATAAGTGAGAACTTATTTCGCTTACAACATAGTTTAGCCTACTGCAAATAATTAAACTACCCCATCCCCCACTCAAACATGGTTCTGCTGTGCTCCATTGTCACTAATCTTTAAAATAATCAAAGGGAAATTCACCCAAACTGAAATCATCAGTGAGGGCAGTGACTGAGTCTGCATCACATTTTGTGATTTCAAGCAACATCTTTTCATTTAACTTTGGGTTTTCAGTCACAATTTTAAGCATAGATAGCTTCACATTTCCCAATTCTTCAATAAAGGGTATTGTGTTTTACCTTTTAATGCTTTTTTGCTGTTCATTATTGATAAAACATCTATGTTTTCTTGTAAAAAATACCTTGTTAAGCTAACTGATAGGAAAGAGAAACATCAACTTCTTCTGCAGAACTTCTTCTGCATGCTTGCTTTTTTATATTGACTCATGAATCAAGGTTTAACTTCTGACATATTATTAATTGCGTTTTATAAAACATAACCAATAATTGTTCTGGAATTCAGCAAATTATTTAGTAATTAATTCATTAATTAAAGGTTTTGTAAGCCCTCTTATTCATGGTGAATCATTTTTTCTGCATTCTTTTGGTAAGGGTTTCTTCTCATATTAGTGCTTGCTTACCCTGAACTTAACTAGTAGCTAAGTTACCATTTCGATTTCACCTGATTGGATACCAGTAATCCTGCGTACGCTAAGCAGAATAAGTTGACTCAGGATAAGTGTCCTCTACTCAGAATAAGTTAAACCCACTTTCTGAAACAGGGCTCTGGTGTTTAAGACCTCTATGGATCCAACAATGTTTTGCGTGAGGAGATGTAGAGGCAAAGCCCACCTCACAGAATTTAACAAAAAAGCATTATTCCTTCGATATTCTTTGGATTTTATGATGGAAAGATTTAGCCTGGGCTACATTTGTGCAAATTTTACTTTTCAAAAAAAGAAAAATAAAATGTCAGGAAGAGCGTTGAGTTCGAGGTTTTATACAGTACTGTATAAAACCCTGAACCCAATGCTATTCCTCACATTTTGAATTAAAAAAGCTTAGAAAAGCTTCCTGGATAGGAGGCAAAACGTGTTTAAACTTAGAAACAAAGTCCAGTGGATTGTTATTTATTTTCTTTTTTTTGGAATGACTATGACCTAGATAACGGAGAACCTTCACCAGCAGCTTTTACTTTTGTATTATTATTTTTTTTCTGAAATCAGTGGTCCCAATATGACAAGCCTCAGTGATGTGAGTTTTCTTTGCATAATATTTTAGCACAGCAGTCTGGAGTTCCTGTCCTACTCGTGGTATTTTTTGTCGACCTTCCAAGGCGTGAAAGAAAAGGAGCTAGAGGTATTGTTTGTGTTTGAACTGAAGGCTAGTCTCTTTCCCACTGTTCCTATATGAAGTTTGTTGTTCTTGGATCATTTCCAACCTACTGGATAAACTGTCTGTCAAGCCTTGGAAGGTTCACCGTTCTTGTGTGTTTTTCTCTTTTGTTGATTATAGTGCTCTCTGTGGTTTGCAGGCCCTAGAACTGACTGTGAAGCCCTTTCCAAACAGGTCAATATCAATGAATTTGTTTTTAATCTGTTCTTGAACTTTAGATTTCTTAACCATTACTTGCTGTTTTAAATCGTTTAGACTCCCTCATTTTGTTGGGCAGGTTCTCTTTATTTCTTGATTACCCAGGTCCAGCAGTAATCAGACCTTGGTCTGCCTAGTAAAAATTGATTAATGATTCCACAAGGACAGTTTGACGAATAAGAGTAATCATTTGAGAACAGCACTGCATGTACTCAGGTTTTCTTTGTCTTATAATAGTTGATGGTCAAAATATCTATGATAAAGCAACAAAAATCAAATGTAAGTTAAAAAGTACTGTATAGTGGAGGATGTTCTTTTTCCGGGTTTCATCAAAATAAGTGGTCATCCTAAATGTCAATCATTCCGGTGATATGTTTACGTAAGGCCGTCCCACATACTTGTCCCAATTTTCACTTACCTGTGGTGAGTCTGACATAGTGGAACATTTGCAAATATTTATTTGGAAATTAAGCTTTTATGAGAGACACAAATAGCAACTTTTTAACAAAACGTATACGAGTACAAATGGGCATGTGCATGCTATTGCACGTGTTTAACATGCCCTCCGTCTCTGAAGCAGGTGCAGGAAAACAAAAAGAAAACAAAAGGCACAGATTAAACAAATATTTATTTTATTAAACAAATATGTGCTCATTTGTAGGCTAGAACATCACCAAGTATTTCATTCTAACCTAATAAGTTTAGATGTTTTTATAAATAATCACACAGTTCTACTTTCAATTTCTGCAACCTTACCAGAAGTACATATATTTTGGGCAATATAGTTAGGGTAAAAAGGCTTTATAACTTTTTAGCATGCATGCTGCAGCTGAAGAAGGCCTCAACACAGCAGGGAGCCTAGTCCCTCCTTAATGCTTACTGTATGAGCTGAAAATAGGTACCTGCATTTACATAAAACATAAACAACACTTAGAGCGTATGTAATTTTTCTTGTAATTTTTTTTCTATACTGAACCATGATTTTATCATATAGACTGAAGCCATATTTCACATGTGTATCTCCTTAAGCCTCTGCTTTAATTATTAGAGTGAAAGCTTAAGTCATCATTACCCACCAGTTGACAACCAGTTAGACCTGCTGAGATTTTTTCATGAAAGACCAGAAAGTATCCTTAAAGAAATATTCATCACTTTATCTAGCTCTGTACATTATCTCTAATCCTGATATCTGCTATTCCAAAAAAGAATCCTTTGTTCTTGAGTCATATATTTCATGGCCAAAACCATTGTGGCTGGTTTTGTGTGTGGAGTTTGTCTTTCCTAATCATCCCGTTGAGGTACGTAGCAGCATCCTATGCTAAGGAAACTATGATAGGATTCCTATAGGCATGTGCTTTAAAAGTGGAGTAATTAATTAACATACCCAGGTATCGACATTATAGGGACTGACTGTCTATATACTCATCCCATTCAGAGTACCCACCACAGAAGAAATGCATGGTCTAATTTTAAATGCTGTGAACAAACCTAAGCTGGAGTAACTTATACTGAAAGACATTATAAGTAACTTATAAGTGTTGCAAGAAAAGCCCAGCTGCACCTGATCAAAAATGCGGCTGCACGTGTTCTCACTAGAACTAAGAAAGAAGAGCACATCAGCCTGGAGAGGCAGCCTTAGTTCCTATACAAAATACTACCTCACCCACCGCGTTAATACTGTTTTTTTAAAATGTGAATCTAAATTCTAGCAATATTCAATAGTAGATTATGTATTTTGTATCATGCTTTTTTTTTATGTGGATTGTTTCCCTTTGTTCTCACTTTACATAAGTTCCCTTACCCTTTAAGCCCACAGCTTAAAGGGTAAGGGAATATATTTAAAATGCCACATGCTTTCCAATGTCATAAGTAGACATACATTTTGTTATTATATATATTAGAAAAATGTTAACCTCCATTACCTAGGAAAGTTCTTTCTTTTATATAAATGGATTTTAAATTTAAAAATTGATCTTTTTACAGATTACATTCATTGCTGCTGGTTCCCTATTAAAACCTTGTAATTCTTTGAGGTAGGAGTCTTCAGTCAGAAGAGACATCTGTGTCTAGTCTTTTCCAGTTTCTCTGTACTTCTTCATTAACTGAACTGTTGCAGTCATTCATCACCTCAAACTATTTGACCTGACCAAAGCACACACTTGTTCATTTCCACTCTGCCTCCCAGAAGTAGCACTCTGAAAGCAAATGAAAAAGACAGCATACTTTGCTTTCAGAACGTTACGCACGCTCATATGGTTATTCAAAGGGGCGTTTTTATCAAAAAAATACAATATAATGAATGATCAATGTAAGAAGACCTTCCCTGACTCCTCAGGGCAGAAACCAAAGACTTGATTTTATGCTGTGTGAATAGGTAATGTTTTAAAAGTAATTTCTCAAACCTGCATGACATTTACTAATAAAATCCTTGCTACAATATGTGAAACCTTGTAAAGTATGTCAGATGCATGACAAATGATTAAGAGGAGGCTTTAAAGTAATTTTTGACTCTCAGAGGTAATTAGGTAGAAAACACTTCATTAGATCAGCATGTTTCCCAAGCATTTGTCAACTTGTCAGGGCACAGCAAGCACTTTTGCAATATACATATTATAAAAGGTACCAACTTGCATGAGCAAACTACCTGATTAATAAGTCAAAAGAAAAATGCGAGGAGTTTCCCTGTCACGGTGCCTGGCAAAAGTGTTCACACCACTTAAATTCATTTATTTCTCACTACCCCCTCTATTCAATATATTATATTAATATTTTACTTTTCTAATTAACAAAGTAGTGCATAATTGTAAAGTATCTTTTTTAAAATAATTTTAAATCAATATCTTAAAAGCCTGCCTTGCATCCTCTCTGATAGCTCATTAATAAAATCTATTTCCACATATTACCTTCATAAAATGTCACATTTATTCTCAGTATACAGAAAAATGCAGCTGCTCTGCAAGGGACTTCCAGGTGGTGGCTACTCGGGAGGAACTCCAGAGATCCACAGCATAGTTAAGAGAAGCTGTTGCAGGATAATTATTATTTATAAGAAAGGTATAAGAAACCATAAAATATGTGGTCTGCTACGAGCCATGCAAAAAGCACAGCAAATATACAGCAGAAAGTTAAACAATAACATACATGACATGGCACTTTCAGTAAGAGAAGCTTTTCCCTTAAAATTTCTAAATAATCAATTGGAAAGTAGTGGCACTTGTTGCTCTTCAGCCTTGTTTGGTACAGACGCATATTCATTATGAAATAAATTGCATGAGATACCATGCTACTCCCCCCACAAATATGCTGAATGACACTGTAATTTATGCTTATCTGTCACATAAATAAAAAAATTAAAGTTTCATGTTTAAAGCTATGAAAAACTCTTGTTATATATTTTTTGTGCTTGTTACTGAAAAAAATGCTTTTTTTGTTTTGCTAATTGGTTAAATAGTTGAGTGAAATGCACTTTTAAAATAAAAAACAATGAAAGATATGCTGAAATTATTTATCTTCTTAAAAAAATGATTGCACTAGGTCTGCAATTAAGTTCGCTTCAGGCTTTCTGAATGTTACTGATTGCATTAATACTGAATTAGAGTATATCTCAACACAATTACCATTTAACTGAATGCAGGATTGCTTATTATAGTTTCTCTCAATTTTTACCCAAATAAGAATGAACATAATAATGTTCATTATGGCTGTGACATTTAATCAACAAGAAAGAATAAGCATTTTAAAACTCATCTTATTCCATTCTTAGGGGCCAAATGTCTGGAAATAGCAAACAAAAACATCTTAATGATTTTTGTGTACATGAATACACTAAGTGATAGCTCAGCTTAAAATGTCAAAGCATATCAAGAAAAATGAGAGATGTTTTTTTCAAAAGGACAGGGAAAGCTAAATGTTCATTTTCTCATATTATCTCCATCCATTTGCACCCAGAAGACGTTTAGAGCTGATATGCAACCATCATTCCCCATAATATTGACAAATTTGACCTACTGGTTTTGCTGGGAGTGGAGGAGAGCATGAGCAGCTAACATTATTTTCTCAATCCCTAGCCTTTGGGATGCTTTGTTGGGCTTTGTAGCTGTAATGCCTGGAAGCTGAATGTGAGGCTGTAGCACTCACTACTGGTGGCATTTCACTATAAGCCAGAGGCAGACCACAGGCTTTCCTTAGGGGATTTGCACCGTATAAAATGAGTCAGGCTCGTTTTCAACCCCATGAAGTGGCAGTGGAACAGAGGAGAAAAAGTGAAATTCTGCCATAAAAAATCTATCACCTTACACTTTGCAATGCATTCCATACAGTGCTGAGGAAAATGCTTGTGGTCAGAAAGAGTGTGGTTTGCATCATGATTCTCTCTGTATATTCTATATTTTCTATATTTTTTTTATTTTGTTTTACTCTCAACACACTTTATTTTCTTTAGTTTTAACTTAATGCATACTACAAACCTAAATGAAAAAAGGAGATGCTAAACAAAGCTGCTCTTGAAAGGTTTCTATATACTGTGTTTCTGAACACCTTTTGCCTTTTAAAATCTAAGTGTGAAGACAAATAATAGAAGTTTGACTGAGTACCCGAGTTCCGTAAATTCAGTATATGTGTTGTAATGAGCGAGGCAGTACCATCCCCACTATGCTGACAGGTTGGCATATGACCATTGGGATTAGACTGATGTGCTATATCATCAGGAGACAGACCAGAATCGCAGTTTCTGAGAAACAAAGATTACATCGCAAAAGAAGAGACTAAATCCTATCAGACAAGTCAGTGAAGGGAAAGCAGTCTATTGACGCATTGCTAAAGGAACCAAAAACTAAAAACATGATGAACAGAAGTCAGGACAAAAAAGGCTACACAGTAACTTAAAAAAAAAGGCTTGGAATAAAAGTCAGAGGACAGATTGCCCTAGGGGGACTCCAATTATTGTCTGATTTTACATTTTTTGGGGGGCAATAATAATTTTGTCCCCTAATATCACTAAAGTGTACCTTTTTTCTATTAACTGCAATCATAAAGCTCATTCAAGACAGGGGCTGATGTCAATTTAATGTTAAAAAAAAATTATTAGTATCACTCATAAATATTTAGAGCAAAACACCCTTTCATAGCATTTGTAAACATGTTGAAGCTTGAAGATTCAGATTAAGTATGAAAGATTAACATGTGTGGTAAACACAAACTCTCACATTTTCTTAACATAATTGTATCTAATTTGTGTTATGAAGTGAATTTCTAATGAAGTGAATTTCTCATTTCTGAAGTGAAGAGCAAGTCTTTGAAAATTTAACACTGTTGAATTTGGCAAAAATGCTTGGCCACAATTCTATCTGTCTGTAATCCCTTGTCCAGCAAATCAGGGATCTGCTGGGGAAGAGATGCTAAATTGGAGAAGCTAGCAAAGATTGTATTCAGAGTGCGAAATACGGGGGGTCCGGGGGGCTCAAACCCCCCCCCCCCCCGATTAACCCATGAGACCCCCTGAAAGGCTTAAAAGCAAAATTTAATGGGGGTCTTAATTGTGTCAAAAAAATGAAAAATAAAATATTTTTTGTCACTAATGGTTAC